>NC_092416.1:7737002-7884502 GCF_040894005.1 Engystomops pustulosus | reverse complement strand
TTCTATAGACAGGAAATATATATAATAGATACATTGTATCCGCTGCCCCCCCCCTGCTCCTTCTTAGGAGACTGTTCACACTGAGTGACACCAGAGAGACACCAGGGAAATGAATAGATGGACGGGGAAGGTTTTGTATATGGGGGAATGAATCTACACGTTGTCACTTTTCTAAGTTGTTTTGCTCCTATTTCTCGTATTATTCCATTGGATCCTTTGGATCATGTCCTGGATAGCGGCCGCCGGTCCTGGAGCCGCTTCTCTCCGATTTTTGATAGATATGATGTAGATAGATATAAGATAGATATAGGATAATACAGTAGATATCAGACAGGTGAATCTCCAGTCCTGGAGGGGGGGGGGGGGGCAGGGGTTGTAGGGACCCCTGTAGGGTGGGATATTGTGGGCGGGGCCTGTAGTCAGTGAATAGACATGTGATATGTAAATGAGATGACACCGTGTAGGCCCCGCCCTCTGCCCCCTGCCCTGATATAAGCCGGCTCCTGCCTCCCTCCTCCCTCACTCCTGGTGAAGACCCTGCACAGCGCACACCTACCTCCACCATCACCTGTAAGGTAAGTGACCCCAGGCACCTCAGGTCTCACTGCAGACCATGGAAGGTTCTCTACAGGTTTTATCTATTTCTTATACTTTACTTTCTTACTTTTGGAGCTTTAGCTTTTCCCTTATTTGTCTGTAATGAGGATCTTTCCTTCTTCTCTCACATCCATCATCATCTCATCATCATCTTATCTCTGCTTTCCTCTATTTTACTTTCTTACATGTGATTTATATTATAAATCTCATCTCCATCTCTATGGGGGTCATTTATCATTTCTTTTTCCCCTGCTGTTTGTGTTTTTGCCCCTCTTTGCTGTGTATTGGCTGTTTTGCGCCTATTTTGTGCTTTTTTTTGGAATGTTACGCCTCAGTTCGCCGCGTGTTGTTGTGTTCCATTTGTTATTACTTTGCGCCCGATTTATAGATGTTTCCACCTGTTTATTATACTCCTGCGCCTACATGGCCGCAAATAATTGGGCAATGACTCGCCAGTCCTGACCGCGTTTAGGAAAGGCAATGGAGGGATTTGTGTAACAAATTGCATCTTTTTTCAAATTTGGCCCAATAAGGCTAAAAAAAACTGCATTTCACAAAGAGCCAAAACGACAAAGACAAATGAGGTGCAAAAAATAGACTGACAACTAATGACCCCCAATCTCCTATCTTTCCATATATCCATCTATCCCAACATCTCATATGGAAGGGGAACAACATTTTTATGTTCCTTTTTATTTCTATTTGGGTTTCTTAATTTCATTCATTTAAATTTTATAATCTGTACATCTCATCTCTCTCCATCCATTATCTCTCTCATGTCTATCTATCTATCTATCTATCTATCTATCTATCTATCTATCTCCTATCTATCTATCTATCTATCTATCTATCTATCTATCTATCTCCTATCTATCTATCTATCTATCTATCTATCTCATCTATATCTGTCTCTCTGTATCTCAGTCTTGGTGCGGCTCTAGTATCTGGCCTGGGCTCTCGCTCTACTATTGGGGTTGGGCTCTCGCTCTAGTATCGGGTTTGGGCTCTCGCTCTACTATTGGGTTTGGGCTCTCGCTCTACTATTGGGTTTGGGCTCTCGCTCTACTATTGGGTTTGGGCTCTCGCTCTACTATTGGGTTTGGGCTCTCGCTCTACTATTGGGTTTGGGCTCTCGCTCTACTATTGGGTTTGGGCTCTCGCTCTACTATTGGGTTTGGGCTCTCGCTCTACTATTGGGTTTGGGCTCTCGCTCTACTATTGGGTTTGGGCTCTCGCTCTACTATTGGGTTTGGGCTCTCGCTCTACTATTGGGTTTGGGCTCTCGCTCTAGTATCGGGCCTGGGCTCTCGCTCTAGTATCGGGGTTTGGGCTCTCGCTCTAGTATCGGGGTTTGGGCTCTCGCTCTAGTATCGGGGTTTGGGCTCTCGCTCTAGTATCGGGGTTTGGGCTCTCGCTCTAGTATCGGGGTTTGGGCTCTCGCTCTAGTATCGGGGTTTGGCTCTCGCTCTAGTATCGGGGTTTGGCTCTCGCTCTAGTATCGGGGTTTGGCTCTCGCTCTAGTATCGGGGTTTGGCTCTCGCTCTAGTATCGGGGTTTGGCTCTCGCTCTAGTATCGGGGTTTGGCTCTCGCTCTAGTATCAGGCCTGGGCTCTCGCTCTAGTATCGAGGTTTGGGCTCTCGCTCTACTATTAGGGTTGGGCTCTCGCTCTATTATTGGGGTTGGGCTCTCGCTCTAGTATCGGGGTTGGGCTCTCGCTCTCTGGCTGTCGATTTCTCTTTGTATAGAGGAGCTCGGGGTCTTTCCTGTATCCGGTCTTGTTGCTGCTCTTCCCATATCTCCTCCATCTTTCTATCCCCCCCCCCAATATCTTATAGAGATTTATTTTTCTTACTAAAAGTTGACCTGTTCTTGTTTCCTCCCATAGATATAATGGCGTCATACACATTCGTCCCCCTGGAGATGAGAGAGGAGCTGTTGGCCGGGGTTGGTTATATTAAGACTCTGGCCAACAGATTCCAAAAACTGGACCCAATGAAGATCAATATATTCGGAGACAAGGTGTTAGAAATACTCTCCAAAAAATACACTGGACACTGGTACCCGGAGAAGCCAATGAGAGGCCAGGCCTACAGGTAACGCACTGCTCTGATATGTGGTAACATCATTCCAGAATTGATCCATCAGAATCTCCCATTTAGATCAGTTACCAAAATTCCTAAATCAGTAATTTGCCTAAAAGTTTCCCACACTTGCTCATTGAATAAATGGAATAATTCCCGGTATATGAGCCGCAGCGTCCAGGAAAATACTACAAATGGTTTTCTGACTGATCTCTGACAATGTCATCCTGCTCCAAAGTCGCTTCTAGAGAATTTCCTACATTGGGTTTTGGCATTTTCAAAAATTCTTGAATGTTTTTATATTGTTCCATTATTGTTCTTTTTAGTAACCCAGTTTTGTCTATTGGCAATAATTCTAAAAATTCCAACATTGATCCATCAGCTTCTCACATAAATGACTCCATTGTTCTATTGGGAGATGTTTTATATCCATGTCCAGGTGTAGAATATTTCTGTATTTCAGCATTTTGCCATTTTTTTCCTCATTACTTTGTATGTCCATAAATTTCCCACCATCACATCTTTCGATAACTCCATATAGATCCATCCGGATATCTAGAAAACCCATCACGGATCCTCATCTCTAGACGACCTCATGCAGGTCCATCAGGATCTTCTCTCTAACGTGTAATATTTGCCTATTTCAGGTGTATCAGGGTGAACAGGAATGACCGGGAGGAGACCATCCTGGAGGCCTGTGCCCATAGTGGCCTCAGCTACCAGGACCTGTCCCTCCCCAAGGAGATGACCCTGTGGATCGATCCCTACGAGGTCTCCTGCCGGTGAGTTGTCCCTCCTCCTGTAATACTCAGTAGGGCTGGTGGTGGATGGTGGATGTTGTACTAATGGCCGTGTCTCACATTTCTTTCTATGGACAGATTGGGTGAGGATAATTATCCTTATACGGTAGCGAGCTTCGATCCAAAGAAGCCGCGTCTTCCGGATCGAGTAGGAGAGGAGAAGGTGCCATCTGGACCCGGTCCTGTCACTTCCTCCACCCCACCACCAGAAGATGGCGGCGCCACAGTCCCATCATCACCGAGTCTGAGTGGGGATGACAGCGGAATAGAGGATGGGACTACTACCCCCACCAGACCAGGGAGCCGCAATGTGGAGGACCCAGTCCCTATACCGGTGAGGAATGATTAACCTGACACTTGTAGCTGAGGGGTGATGACGCTCGGGGGAGGGGGGCGGTGCGGGATGATGACACTCATGGGTGCAGGGTGATGATGCTGTGGGGGTGCAGGGTGATGACGATCTCGGGGGTTATAGCGAGATGAGTTCCTATGATTGATGTTGTTTCTTTTATTCTGTCTCCTCAGGCCCCCCGAGCTGTCTTCAGGACCGCGGCCCCCCTCTGGATCCCCGGGTGGAGGGCCCCACAGTTCTATCAAAATTCCCCTGAAGACCATCGGCAAGGATTCTGGGCACAGGAGGTGTGGGTAGCAGATCCTCTTGGCTGATAATTATGGGGGTTCCGGGCGGGGGGTGTATATATATATTATAGAGATGATTTTATTTATTTTTTTTTGTAAAAAAACTAAAAAACTGTAAACTTTTATATTGTAAAAAACATCTGGAGATAAATCGGCTGCTATGTCTTTAATGAAGGTGAGACCACACCCCCTCCTATACATACACAAGGGGGCGCTGTGGTCAGTGGGTCTGGGGAGACCACACCCCCTCATATACATACACAAGGGGGCGCTGTGGTCAGTGGGTCTGGGGAGACCACACCCCCTCATATACATACACAAGGGGGCGCTGTGGTCAGTGGGTCTGGGGAGACCACACCCCCTCATATACATACACAAGGGGGCGCTGTGGTCAGTGGGTCTGGGGAGACCACACCCCCTCATATACATACACAAGGGGGCGCTGTGGTCAGTGGGTCTTAGGAGACCACACCCCCTCATATACATACACAAGGGGGCGCTGTGGTCAGTGGGTCTGGGGGGACCACACCCCCTCATATACATACACAAGGGGGCGCTGTGGGTCTGGGGAGACCACACCCCCTCAAATACATACACAAGGGGGCGCTATGGTAAGTGGGTCTGGGGAGACCACACCCCTCATATGCATACACAAGGGGGTGCTGTGGTCAGTGGGTCTTTGTAGACCACACCCCCTCATATACATACACAAGGGGGCGCTGTGGTCAGTGGGTCTGAGGAGACCACACCCCCTCATATACATACACAAGGGGGCGCTGTGGTCAGTGGGTCTGGGGAGACCACACCCCCTCATATACGTACACAAGGGGGCGCTGTGGTCAGTGGGTCTGGGGAGACCACACCCCCTCATATACATACACAAGGGGGCGCTGTGGTCAGTGGGTCTGGGGAGACCACACCCCCTCATATACATACACAAGGGGGCGCTGTGGTCAGTGGGTCTGGGGAGACCACACCCCCTCATATACATACACAAGGGGGCGCTGTGGTCAGTGGGTCTTAGGAGACCACACCCCCTCATATACATACACAAGGGGGCGCTGTGGTCAGTGGGTCTGGGGGGACCACACCCCCTCATATACATACACAAGGGGGCGCTGTGGGTCTGGGGAGACCACACCCCCTCAAATACATACACAAGGGGGCGCTATGGTAAGTGGGTCTGGGGAGACCACACCCCTCATATGCATACACAAGGGGGTGCTGTGGTCAGTGGGTCTTTGTAGACCACACCCCCTCATATACATACACAAGGGGGCGCTGTGGTCAGTGGGTCTGAGGAGACCACACCCCCTCATATACATACACAAGGGGGCGCTGTGGTCAGTGGGTCTGGGGAGACCACACCCCCTCATATACGTACACAAGGGGGCGCTGTGGTCAGTGGGTCTGGGGAGACCACACCCCCTCATATACATACACAAGGGGGCGCTGTGGTCAGTGGGTCTGGGGAGACCACACCCCCTCATATACATACACAAGGGGGCGCTGTGGTCAGTGGGTCTGGGGAGACCACACCCCCTCATATACATACACAAGGGGGCGCTGTGGTCAGTGGGTCTTAGGAGACCACACCCCCTCATATACATACACAAGGGGGCGCTGTGGTCAGTGGGTCTGGGGGGACCACACCCCCTCATATACATACACAAGGGGGCGCTGTGGGTCTGGGGAGACCACACCCCCTCAAATACATACACAAGGGGGCGCTATGGTCAGTGGGTCTGGGGAGACCACACCCCTCATATGCATACACAAGGGGGTGCTGTGGTCAGTGGGTCTTTGTAGACCACACCCCCTCATATACATACACAAGGGGGCGCTGTGGTCAGTGGGTCTGAGGAGACCACACCCCCTCATATACATACACAAGGGGGCGCTGTGGTCAGTGGGTCTGGGGAGACCACACCCCCTCATATACGTACACAAGGGGGCGCTGTGGTCAGTGGGTCTGGGGAGACCACACCCCCTCATATACATACACAAGGGGACGCTGTGGTCAGTGGGTCTGGGGAGACCACACCCTCTCATATACATACACAAGGGGGCGCTGTGGTCAGTCGGTCTGGGGAGACCACACCCCCTCATATACATACACAAGGGGGCGCTGTGGTCAGTGGGTCTGGGGGGATCACGGTGGGGGGGGGGGTGTGTTATAGCCACAACTACTGAGGGAGAAACTCCTCCTGCAATTAAGGACCTGCCACCAGGAACATGTGACCACAGGTCCTAAAACACATTATAATGCAGTAATTCAGATGAGATCTAGAGGGCGCTGTTCCTCCGCCTTACACATATACATAACATATGCCTAGAGCAGGATCGGGCATTGTGCAGCCGCAGGTCACATCCGGCACAGGAAATATTCGGCACTATGGTGGGGCGGGTCACGCAGGGACATTGGGGGCAGGACATGAGCTGGTGCTGTACAGCAGTAGGGATCGCAGCTTGTGTGCAGTAATACACTCCCTGCTCTGCCACTAGGGGCAGCACCGCTCCCAGCGCAGGCAACGTGAGGACGGCACCACCCGCCAGCGCTGGGTGTCCTAATGCTACATGAGGGGGTGACATTAAAAAAACAAAGAGGGCATTATAAGAGGGGGCACTATAAGAGGGGGCAGTATAAATGAGAACATAAGGAGATGGGGCATAATAAGAAGGGGTATGATGAAGGGGGGCACCAGGTATTACATCTGAAAACATTCCACTTTCTCAAGTAGCCACAGGGAACAATTAATTGAACTCCAAGACCCCATAAGTCCTAGCGCTATACATGGTGGTCCCCATGTGCTAGTCCTTACCTGTCACACTGTATATTATATTTTGGCTGTTGCAGGTTTACCTGTATATAAGATACATGAATGGCGGCCTCCTCTGTAGTAAGATGGCGGCAGGGAGGTGACGTATCTCCTGCACCTCATGTCTCCCGCTGGTGCCATCTGTTGTGTATTTTCTGCTGCGCATTAGGCATAGCTCCCAACCGTCCCGATTTTGCCAGGAAAGTCCCGTTTTTCTTACCTCTGGCCCACGTCACGGGCAGCTGTCAGACTGTCACGGATTTTCCCCCCAGGTCCCGCCCCCGCATAGTAAATACTTTCAAAGCCTGAACTGCAGAATGTCTTCTATAGACATTGGGCAGGGAATCCTTTAGAGAGAAGTGTCGGGTTAGCGGAGAGCAGGGACCACGGCATCAGGTTCAGATCAGCATCTGTCCATATATGGTCTCCAGGGCTTCCCCAGACACAAGCTCTTTGTTTAATTAAATAAATATATGCCCAGTCTGGGATTCAAACTCTAGACCAGTGATGGCGAACCTTTTAGCGACCAAGTGCCCAAACTGCAAACCCACATCCCCTTCATTTATCGCAAGGTGCCAACCAAAATTAGAGCAGGATCTTATTGCTTCCTGTTCTTCAACAACGTTCAATCTTACTGGCCTCCTGAGGACACCAACATAGTAGAAAGAAGGAGGAAAAATTTGCATCATCGTAGATTCTTTCCATTCTCCCTCTGTATCTGTACAGCGAATCATGGGGCCAGCAGGAGGTCCTTCGGAGATAATTCGGCCCTGTCTACAAATTCTCCCTTTTCCTACAGTCCCAAGTAGCCAAGTAAGTCACTTTAAAATATGACTGAAAGCAGTATCTTTTAAGTTGCTTGGAACTACAGAAAGATTCTTTGAGTCCTGTCTGGTGTGCTTGGGTGATGACCCGGGTGCCCACAGAAAGAGCTCGGAGTGCCGCCTCTGGCACCCGTGCCATAGGTTCGCCACCACTGCTCTAGACCCTCTGCATTAGAGACAGGAGCCTCAATCCACTGAGCTATAAGCCCTGTGACTGTGTTGCTAATGATTTTCTCAGGGGTTATTATTGTAACAATTGAGACAATTATTATTATTATAAATATTATTATTTTTATTATTATGGAGACGATTATTAGTAATAGTAAAAATAATAATAATCATCTCAATAATAATAAAAATAATAATAATAATAATAATAATAATAATAGTCTCATTAATTACAATAATCTCTGAGAAGATCCCTCTCTATATATACCAAGGCATTAAATCATCTGTGTCACAGTGTAACAGTAGCAGTGACAGTTCTTAGTTACCAAAATTCCTCGATTGAATAATCACAGAGATCGTAGCTCAGTTAGTGGAGCCGCTGTGTTGTTATTGTTCATGGTCACTGCAGGTTCTAGGTTCAAATCCCAGTCAGGAAAAAAACATTTTTTTATTATTGAGATGATTTTTATTATTATAATATGGTTAAAATTTGGGGCGTGGCCAGTGAGTGATTAGGGGGATCGCTACGCGTGCCGCCATTTTATCCCTCTTTCCCTTTCACAAATGTTGGGAGGTATGGCATTAGGCCACAGTCGCTGATGTCCTGGAGTTTTCCCGGATCCCATGTGAGCGGTGCATGTACTAGAGGAGAACTATACACAGGTGTTACATTGCACCAGGTGACCCCCATATATTGGTCATTTGTGGACAGATAAATTTTGTGTAATGAAAAAATAACTTCATATAACTTTGGGTCGTGTTATTTATTCACCAGTTTTTTTAACAAATCAGATTATGTATCACTGATCGTGCGGTGTTATGTATATACAACTATGGTGTTTTATGAAGTCACAAGATTTGGATCACATGACATGGAGGAGTCACATGATTCGCATCACATGACATGGAGGAGTCACATGATTTGGATCACATGACATGGAGGAGTCACATGATTCGGATCACATGACATGGAGGAGTCACATGATTCGGATCACATGACATGGAGGCCATGTTGCTTTTATGCTATATATATTCTTGCTTGTTTGTAACGTTCTCTCGCTAGAAGAAGGATCCGGCTACCAGGCCCGAAATGGTTCTGATGGTAAATAAAGTATCAGACCTCTTTCACTTTCATTGGAGCGCTGCTATTTTTCTTTTTAGTACATATGTATATAATGGTATATACTCTACCTACTTACCTGAGCGGCTCCAGACTACTATCTCTACATCTCCTCTCTCTATATCCATGTCCTGTCTATCATCTATAATAGTAGGAAAAGCCGTTCTCCAAAATGTAACAAATGTTTCTCTTGTTCCATAACCGGACACTTATTATGTCACATTGTTACTTCTGGGCGGCGGCTTTTTCCTACTGTTATATCTCCATCCATTATTATTCTTTTTAATGTTCCCATTTTGTGTCTTGTGGCAATAACTCTAAAAATTCCATCAGCTTCTCACATAAATGACTCCATTGTTCGGAAGATGAAAATATTCCCTACTTTTTATATATTGGACCATTATAATCAAAACAATTCTTCAATGTTTATAGTCTGTAGATCCATCCGGATATCTATAAAACCCATCATGGATCCTCATTAGAGATGAGCGAACATGCTCGTCCGAGCTTGATGCTCGGTCGAGCATTAGGGTACTCGAAACTGCTCGTTACTCGGACGAATACTTCGCCCGCTCGAGAAAATGGCAGCTCCCGCCGTTTTGCTTTTTGGCGGCCAGAAACAGAGCCAATCACAAGCCAGGAGACTCTGCACTCCACCCAGCATGACGTGGTACCCTTACACGTCGATAGCAGTGGTTGGCTGGCCAGATCAGGTGACCCTGGGATAGACTAGCCGCTGCCCGCGCTGCTCGGATCATTCTGTGTCTGGATGCCGCTAGGGAGAGAGCTGCTGCTGGTCAGGGAAAGCGTTAGGCTGTTCTATTAGAATAGTGTTAGGCAGGAGTGATTCTACAAGAACCCAACAGCCCTTCTTAGGGCTACAATAGCGTTATACTTTTTTTATTTTAATTTGCATCTAGTACCATTTTGTGAGGAATTAGCAGGGGGACTTGCTACCGTTGTGTTTAGCTATTAGTGGCACACATATCCATAGCAAAGACCGAAGTGGGAAAATTTAGTAGGGGTTGGATTTCAATTAGGCACTAACTCAGTGTCATCTCATCTGGCATAGTAGTGTGCTTTGATACTTGGCTAGAAAATAGCCATAGCAATAGGATAGCATTGTTTGGTTTTAAAAACTCAAAAAAAAACAAAAAACACAAAAAAAAAAAAAAAACACAAAAAAAAACAAAAAAAAGTAAAAAAAAAAATAAAGTTATAACTCTCATTTTAAAAATGTTTAACCCGAGGGCTAGGGGTAGAGGACGAGGGCGGGGACGTGGGCGTCCAACTACTGCAGGGGTCAGAGGCCGTGGTCCTGGGCGGGGTGAGACACCACCTGCTGATGAGGGAGCAGGGGAACGCCGCAGAGCTACACTCCCTAGGTTCATGTCTGAAGTTACTGGGACTCGTGGTAGAGCACTGTTGAGGCCAGAACAGTGCGAACAGGTGATGTCGTGGATTGCTGACAATGCTTCGAGCAATTTGTCCACCACCAGTCAGTCTTCCACGCAGTCCACCCATGTCACCGAAATCGCCACTCCTCCAGCTCCTGCACCTCAGCCTCCTCCCCCCCCAGTCTGCCCCCTCCCAGGAAAATTTGGCATTTGAACCGGCATACTCTGAGGAACTGTTTTCTGGACCCTTCCCACAGTCACAAACCACTTGTCCGGTTGCTGCTGAGCAATTTTCCGATGCCCAGGTTTTCCAACAGTCACAGTCTGTGGGTGATGATGACCTTCTTGACGTAGTGGAAGTGTGTAAAGAGGTGTCCGACGATGAGGAGACACGGTTGTCAGACAGTGGGGAAGTTGTTGTCAGGGCAGGAAGTCCGAGGGGGGAGCAGACTGAGGGATCGGAGGATGATGAGGTGACAGACCCAAGCTGGGTTGAGAGGCCGGGTGAACACAGTGCTTCTGAGACGGAGGAGAGTCCTCGACCAGAACAGGTTGGAAGAGGCAGTGGTGGGGCCAGACGGAGAGGCAGGGCCAGAGCTGGTGCATCAGCGCCAAATGTGTCAACTAGTGAAGCTCCCGTGGCGAGGGCTCCTGCGGCGAGGGCTAGATCTTCAGAAGTCTGGAGGTTCTTTAAGGAAACACCGGATGACCGACGGACTGTGGTGTGCAACATTTGCCAAACCAGGCTCAGCAGGGGTTCCACCACTACTAGCTTACCTACCACCAGTATGCGCAGGCATATGAATGCTAAACACCCCACTCAGTGGCAACAAGCCCGTTCACCTCCGGCCGTGCACACCACTGCTCCTTCCCCTGTGTCAGCTGCTAGTCAGCCCCCTGCCCAGGACCCTGCCACAAAAACCCCATCGTCGCCTCCACGATCCTCCACAGCATCCACCAGCGTTCAGCTCTCCATACCCCAGACGCTGGAGCGGAAACGCAAATATAGTGCAACCCACCCGCACGCCCAAGCCCTTAATGTGCACATCTCCAGATTGCTTAGCCTGGAGATGCTGCCCTATAGGCTGGTAGAGACCGAGGCCTTTCGCAACCTCATGGCGGCGGCCGCCCCTCGGTATTCGGTCCCCAGCCGCCACTACTTTTCCCGATGTGCCGTCCCAGCCCTGCACCAGCACGTGTCAGACAACATCATCCGTGCCCTGACCAACGCCGTTTCTGACAAGGTCCACCTGACCACGGACACGTGGACGAGTGCTGCCGGGCAGGGCCACTATATATCGCTGACGGCACATTGGGTTAACTTGGTGGAGGCTGGGACCGAGTCTGACACTGGGGCTGCTCATATACTGCCGACGCCGAGGATTGCGGGGCCTACCTCGGTCCAGGTGTTTCAGGCCTACTATGCCTCCTCCTCCTCCCACCCCTCCTCCACCTACTCCTCCGAACTACCATCCGTGGGCACGGCGCCATCAGTCGGTAGCTCTAGGCACAGCAGCAGTGCCGTCGCTAAGCGACAGCAGGCGGTGCTCAAACTGCTGAGCCTAGGCGACAAAAGGCACACCGCCCAAGAGCTATTACAGGGCATCACGGCGCAGACTGATCTGTGGCTGGCACCGCTGAACCTCAAGCCGGGAATGGTTGTGTGTGACAACGGCCGTAACCTGGTGGCGGCTCTGCAACTCGGCAGACTGACACATGTGCCATGCCTGGCCCATGTGTTAAATCTGATAGTTCAGCGTTTCCTCAAGACATACCCCAATCTGTCTGATTTGCTCACGAAGGTGCGCCACATCTGTGCGCATTTCAGGAAGTCCAGCCCAGATGCTGCCACTCTCAGGGCAGCGCAGCGCCGCCTCCAACTGCCCGCTCACCGACTGTTGTGCGACGTGCCCACGAGGTGGAATTCAACACTGACCATGTTATCCAGAGTTTACCAGCAGCGCAGAGCGATTGTAGACTGCCAGATGTCAACTTCCACCAGAACTGGTAGTCAGGTCAGTCAGCTTCCTCAAGTCTACAATGAGGAGTGGACGTGGATGTCTGATATCTGTCAGGTGCTGAGTAACTTTGAGGAGTCAACACAGATGGTCAGTGGCGATGCCGCCATCATCAGCCTCACCATCCCGCTGCTTGGCCTGTTGAAAAACTCTCTGGTCAGCATGAAGTCGGAAGCTTTGCGCTCCTCACAAGAGACGGGGGAAGAAGATTCCCTTGTTGATAGCCAAAGCACCCTTAGGTCTGTTTCTCAGCGCATATCGGAGGAGGTGGAGGAGGATGAGGAGGAAGAGGAGGAGAATGTTGGCGAAACACAAGAGGGGACCATTGTTGAGTCCTTCACTGTTGAGCGTGTATGGGCAGAAGAAGAGGAGTTGGAGGAGGAGGAAATGGACAGTCAGACCAGTGAGGGGAGTGAATTCTTGCGCGTTGGGACTCTGGCGCATATGGCAGATTTCATGCTAGGCTGCCTATCCCGTGACCCTCGCGTTCAAAGAATTTATTCCAGCACCGATTACTGTGTGTTTACTCTCCTGGACCCACGGTACAAGCAAAATCTTTCCACTCTCATCCCTGGAGAGGAAAGGAGTGTGAGAATGCATGAATACCAGCAGGCCCTGGTGCACAAGCTGAAACAGTATTACCCTTCTGACAGCGCTAGCGGCAGAGTGCGTAGTTCTGCGGGACAAGTAGCGAGGGAGAGTAGGCGAGCAGGCAGCTTGTCCAGCACTGGCAAGGGTACGCTTTACAAGGCTTTTGCCAGCTTTATGTCACCCCAGCAAGACACTGTCACCTGTCCCCAGTCTCGGCAGAGTAGGGCTGATCTTTACAGAAAGATGGTGAGGGAGTACGTAGCTGACCATACCATCGTCCTAAATGATCACACAGCTCCCTACAACTACTGGGTTTCAAAGCTGGACATGTGGCACGAACTGGCGCTGTACGCCTTGGAGGTTCTTGCCTGCCCTGCCGCTAGCGTCTTGTCCGAGCGGGTTTTCAGTGCAGCTGGTGGCATCATCACCGATAAGCGTACACGCCTGTCGACTGACAGCGCTGACAGGCTGACGCTTATTAAAATGAATAAAGGCTGGATTTCTCAGAATTTCCAATCTCCACCAGGTGAAGGAAGCTCAACCTGAATAATTTATCCACTCCTCCTCCTCCTCATTTTCCTCCTTCTCCTCCTCTTTGTACAGTAAAGCAGAGGAAAATGGCTATTTTTTGACAGGGCCCACTGGCTCTTGCTATAGTACTTCATGCATTTAATTTTTCTGGAGGGCCACCTACCCGGTCCTCTGTTTGAAACAATTTTTGTGAGTGCCACATACAGGCACTCAATCTATTCCATTTTACTGCAGGGCCACCTACCTGCTCCTCTGGTTTGAAACATTTTTGGGACTGCCACATACAGGCACTCAATCTATTCCATTTTACTGGAGGGCCACCTACCTGCTCCTCTGGTTTGAAAAATTTTTGGGACTGCCACATACAGGCACTCAATCTATTCCATTTTACTGCAGGGCCACCTACCTGCTCCTCTGGTTTGAAACATTTTTGGGACTGCCACATACAGGCACTCAATCTATTCCATTTTACTGGAGGGCCACCTACCTGCTCCTCTGGTTTGAAAAATGTTTGGGACTGCCACATACAGGCACTATCCAAATTAAATTGTCTCCATAGCAGCCTCCACACGTTGTCTCCATTGCTACCTCCAAAAGTCGTCCATATAGCTGCCTCCATACATCGTCCCTTTATCAAACGAGGTGTGTCAGGCAGAAATTTGGGTTGTTTTCATGGATTCCACATCAAAGTTGTTAACTTTGTCGCCACCCTGCTGTGTTATCCACAAAATATACTGGCAAACTTTTACCATTTAGGGATATTATTTCAGCGCTTCTTGCGCATCTGTTTACATTCCCCTCACCCGGCATATCCTAAACTTATAAGAACGCTACTACACTTGATCTTATACAAAAGGTTCTTAGAAGTGCTGTTTGGGGAGTAGCCTAGAGACAGGGGCTTGAATTGGCGAAAGCTCGCCTGGCAGCGGAACGCCAGCTCCATGCGCATCATGCGCTTCTTGCGCATCTGTTTACATTCCCCTCACCCGCCATATCCCAAACTTATAAGAACGCTACTACACTTAACTTGGTGCAGGCTGGGACCGAGTCTGACCCTGGGGCTGGTCATATACTGCCGACGCAGAGAATTGCGGGGCCTACCTCGGTCCAGGTCTCAAAGGCCTACTATACCTCCTCCCACCCCTCCTCCACCTCCTCCTCCTCCGAATTACCATCCGTGGGCATGGCGCCATCAGTCGGTAGCTCTAGGCACAGCAGCAGTGCCGTCGCTAAGCGACAGCAGGCGGTGCTGAAACTGCTGAGCCTAGGCGATAAAAGGCACACCGCCCAAGAGCTATTACAGGGCATTCCACATCAAAGTTGTTAACTTTGTCGCCACCCTGCTGTGTAATCCCCAAAATATACTTGCAAACTTTTACCATTTAGGGATATTATTTCAGCGCTTCTTGCGCATCTGTTTACATTCCCCTCACCCGCCATATCCTAAACTTATAAGAACGCTACTACACTTGATCTTATACAAAAGGTTCTTAGAAGTGCTGTTTGGGGAGTAGCCTAGAGACAGGGGCTTGGATTGGCAAAAGCTCGCCTGGCTGCAGAGCTCCAGCTCCATCCCAAGATCCAACTAACATAGTTGCAGCACCTTTAATCTACTACTAGTTCACTGCCTCCATAATAATAATAATAATAATCTTTATTTATATAGCGTCATCATATTCTGTAGCGCTTTACAAATCATAGGAAACAAATACAAATGTAATGTAACAGAGCACAACATTTGTATGGAACAACAGGAGTGAGGTCCCTGCTCGCCAGAGCTTACGGTTTATGAAGATGATGGGGTAACACGAGGTAAAAGAATATTTAATGGTCAAGCCATTCTTCTTAGGGAATAGAAAAAAATATAATAAATGGAATTGCTGTCGCTTGAACCACTCAGCCGTCATCTTATATACCAGGTCCAGGGTGAATGGGACTGCAGAGAAGTCTGGTGCCTGTTGGTTGCTGGATAACAGATGGGAGGACGACACAGGACGGGTTAGTAGAAGAGTTAAAACTTCATGCAGTTAATGAGTGTTATAGGCTTGCCTAAAGAAATGGGTTTTAAGAGCACGTTTGAAACTTTGGAGGTTAGGTATTAGTCTGATAGTCCAGGGCAGAGCATTCCATAGAATTGGTGCAGCTCTAGAGAAGTCTTGGAGACGCGAGTGGGAGGTCCGCACTAGGGTAGAGGTTAATCTAAGATCACTGGCGGATCTAAGAGCACGGGTTGGGTGATAGACTGTTATAAGAGAGGAGAGGTAGGGGGGTGCAGCATTATACAGAGCTTTATGGATGAGGGTTATTATTATTTTAAACTGTATTCGAAAGGAGACTGGCAGCCAGTGCAGCGACTGGCATGAACTGTAGGCATACATGATCCCCTTATCAAACGAGCTGTGTCAGGCAGAATTTTGGGTTGTTTTCATGGCTTCCATGTTAACTTTGTCGCCACCCTGCTGTGTAATCCACAAAATATACTGGCAAACTTTTATCATGTACCGATATTATTTGAGCGCTTCTTGCTCACCTCCTTTGGTTCCTCTCTGACACCCATTGGTTTGAAGCCTGAGTCCAATTAGGGTATGTCGCCATGCCACTCTCTAGCCTGCTGCCGCTGCCGCTGCCTCTGCATGCCGTCCCCTATAGTGTCAGGGTCAATTATTGCATGTTTTAGATGCTATCTAGCTTCATTCGGTCACTCTGTCATCGCCATGCTGTTGCCCATAATTTCGGCATAATGGTGCGATTAAGCAGCCTCAGAGGCATCCATGCATGCTGCCCCTGCTGTTTCCTGTCCATTTCCGTGGTGTTTCCATCCTTTTCTGAGGTTCCCAGGTGTTTGGCCAAGCTTCCCTGTGCAGAGCCTTGGTCCCCTTGAAAAATGCTCGAGTCTCCCATTGACTTCAATGGGGTTCGTTATTCGAGACGAGCACTCGAGCATCGGGAAAAGTTCGTCTCGAATAACGAGTACCCGAGCATTTTAGTGTTCGCTCATCTCTAATCCTCATCTCTAGACGACCTCATGCAGGTCCATCAGGATCTTCTCTCTAACGTGTAATATTTGCCTATTTCAGGTGTATCCGGGTGAACAGGAATGACCGGGAGGAGACCATCCTGGAGGCCTGTGCCCATAGTGGCCTCAGCTACCAGGACCTGTCCCTCCCCAAGGAGATGACCCTGTGGATCGATCCCTATGAGGTCTCCTGCCGGTGAGTTGTCCCTCCTCCTGTAATACTCAGTAGGGCTGGTGGTGGATGTTTCCGGTACTAATGGCCGTGTCTCACATTTCTTTCTATGGACAGATTGGGTGAGGATAATTATCCTTATACGGTAGCGAGCTTCCATCCAAAGAAGCCGCGTCTTCCAGATCAAGTAGAAGAGGAGAAGGTGTCATCTGGACCCGGTCCCATCACTTCCTCACTGTCCCTGCCAGAAGATGGCGGCTCCACAGTCCCATCATCACTGAGTGGGAAAGAAACAGACAGCGGTATAGATGCCATCAGTGATGGGACTACTACCCCCACCAGATCATGGAGCCGGAATGTGGAGAAATTAGGACCTCATCCCCCCTCTGGATCTCCAGGTTGGGGGTCCCACAGTTCTAGGACAATTTTCCTGATGACCATCAGCAAGGCTCCTGGCTACAGACACCGGGGTGCAGATCCCCATGGCTGATGATTATTATGGGGGGGTTAGCGGGGGGGGCGCACATATAGAGCGATCACTGTATTTACTTTTTGTACAGAAAAAAAATATTGTAAAATGTTTATGTTGTAATCAGGATCTGGAGATAAATCTTCTCCTCTGTCTCTAATGAAGGTGAGACCCCCCCCCCCCCCCTCCATATACATACACAAGGGGGCGCTGTGCTCAGTGGGTCCGATATCACCACAGGGGGGGAACTACAACCAGAACTACTGAGGGAGAACCACCTCCTGCAATTATGGACCTGCTGCCAGGAACATGTGACCACAGGTCCTAAAACCCAGTATAATGCAGTAATTTAGGTCACATCTAGGGGGCGCTGTTCCACCACATTATCTCGTCTCGGACCTCAGTGGGCGCAGATCCGGAGTCCTCGCTATCCGAGGAGGGAGATGAGGTTTATTACCCCTTCTCCACTCCTCACTGCATCACGCTGAAGTAGTCGGGTCTAAAGGGGTTAATCAGAGCTGCTGGGTCTGATCAGAACCAGTACAGCTGTGACCCACATCAGCCCTCAGAGGGGGCGATTCCCCCTGTAACTGAGGCTCTTATAGATGTACAGGGAAAACGTGTAAAAAACCAATAAAAAATAAAAATCCTTAAAAATACAAAACTCCGCTCCTACACTACAAAAAATATCTTCATATCCCCCCCCCCCCCATGTCCCCGAGATAAATTCTAATATATATCAAAACACAATGGGAAATTCATTAATAAAGCTTATTGTGAAAATGAAAAATAAATAAATATATATACAGACACTAATCATTACAGAAAAGCATTTTTTCAATTAACCACAAAGAAAGCACAGAATGAAAAAAAAAATCTAGATTGTGTTTTTTCCCGAAAAAACACCATGAAAATTTTTTAGGTAGCGAACAAAAAAAGTTCTGGCCCTTAAACGGCCGTGTATGAGAATAAGGTAAGAATGCTGCAGCCATCAGAGGCTTTTCAGGGCGCGTCACTGAGGGGTTAATAATAATAATCTTTATATAGTCAGATAGTTATATATATAATAGATGGAGAAGTCACTTTATTGCTGCTTCCATATTGTGAATGTTAGATGTGAGATGGAGAGAAGATGCAGGAGATCTATAGAATAGAAGGGACCGGAGATACATTGTATCCGCCCCCCCCCCCTCCTGCTTCTTAGGAGACTGTTCACACTGTGCGACTCTAGATACCAGAGAGACACAAGGCATAAACCTTCATATTATCACTTTATAAAGCTCCTGGGATCATATTTCTGGGTTATTACAGGTGGATCATGTCCTGGATAGCGGCCTCCGCTCCTGGAGCCGCTTCTCTCTGGTTATTAGTAGCTATGAGGTAGATAGATGATAGATATAAGATAGATATAATACAGTATATATCAGACAGGTGAGTCTCCAGTACTGAAGGGGGGGGCAGGGGTTGTAGGGACCCCTGTATGATGGGATGTTGTGGGCGTGGCCTGTAGTCAGTGGATAGACATGTGATATGTAAATGAGATGACACAGTGTAGGCCCCGCCCTCTGCCCCCTGCCCTGATATAAGCCGGCTCCTGCCTCCCTCCTCCCTCACTCCTGGTGAAGACCCTGCACAGCGCACACCTACCTCCACCATCACCTGTAAGGTAAGTGACCCCAGGCACCTCAGGTCTCACTGCAGACCATGGAAGGTTCTCTACAGGTTTTATCTATTTCTTATACTTTACTTTCTTACTTTTGGAGCTTTAGCTTTTCCCTTATTTGTCTGTAATGAGGATCTTTCCTTCTTCTCTCACATCCATCATCATCTCATCATCATCTTATCTCTGCTTTCCTCTATTTTACTTTCTTACATGTGATTTATATTATAAATCTCATCTCTCCATCTCTCTATGGGGGTCATTTATCATTTATTTTTCCCTTGTGGTTTGTGATTTTGCCCCTTTTTGCTGTGTATTGGCGGTTTTGTGCCGATTTTGCACCTTTTTGGAATGTTATGCTCCATGTTTGCCTCTTTACAGATGTTTGCACCTGATTTATTACTACTGCGCCTATATGGGTACAAATAATCGCGTAAGAATACGCCAGTCCTGACCGCACTTCGGAAAGGCAATGGAGGGATTTGTGCAACAAATTGCATCTTTTTTAAAACTTGCGCCTAATAAGGCTAAAAAAACCTGCATTTCACAAAGAGCCAAAACGACAAAGACAAAAAAATATACTGACAGCTAATGACCCCCAATCTCCTATCTTCCCATATATCCCGACATCCCATAGGGAAGGGGAACAACATTTTTAGGTTTATTTTTTTCTATTTTGGTTTCTTAATTTCATTCATTTCAATGTTATCATCTGTACATCTCATCTCTCTCCATCCTCTATCTATCTCTCATCTCTCTCTGTATCTCAGTCTTGGTACCACTTTAGTATCGGGTTTGGGCCCTCGCTCTAGTATCCGGGGCCTGGGCTCTCGCTCTCTGGGTGAATAATCCCCCAGTTATTTATATGGAATTATCTATGGAGAAAGTTCTGGAACATTGTATCTGCACATGGAAGTATTTTCTGGATTGCTGGGAGCGCTGCCTCCTCCATTTGTATGTATGTAAGGTCCAAGCCCGGACTTGTGGCCCCCATCCTTGTAAGGTTCACCTTGCGCTGCCAGGACCTTCTTCTATCCATCTCTTCTCTCTCCGCAGTTTTTAGGGCGCTGCCTATTACTTTGTATAGAGGAGCTCGGGGACTTTCCTGTATCCGGTCTTGTTGCTGCTCTTCCCATATCTCCTCCATCTTTCTATTCCCCCCCCCCCCCCAATATCTTATAGATTTATTTTTCTTACAAAAAGTTTCCCTGTTCTTGTTTCCTCCCATAGATATAATGGCCTCATATACATTCGTCCCCCTGGAGATGAGAGAGGAGCTGATGGCCGGGGTTAGTTATATTAAGACTCTGGCCAACAGATTCCAAAAACTGGACCCAATGAAGGTCAAAATATTCGGAGACAAGGTCTTAGAAATACTTTCCAAAAAATACACAGGACACTGGTCCCCGGAGAAGCCAATGAGAGGCCGGGCCTACAGGTAACGCACTGCTCTGATATGTGGTAACATCATCCCAACATCCATCAGCATCTCCAAACATTATAATTCTTTTTAGTAATCCCAGTTTTGTCTATTGGCAATAATTCTAAATATTCCAACATTGATCCATCAGCTTCTCACATAAATGACTCCATTGTTCTATCGGGAGATGTTTTATATCCATGTCCAGGTGTAGAATATTTCTGTATTTCAGCATTTTGCCATTTTTTTCCTCATTACTTTGTATGTCCATAAATTTCCCACCATCACATCTTTCGATAACTCCATATAGATCCATCCGGATATCTAGAAAACCCATCCTGGATCCTCATCTCTAGACGACCTCATGCAGGTCCATCAGGATCTTCTCTCTAACGTGTAATATTTGCCTATTTCAGGTGTATCCGGGTGAACAGGAATGACCGGGAGGAGACCATCCTGGAGGCCTGTGTCCATAGTGGCCTCAGCTACCAGGACCTGTCCCTCCCCAAGGAGATGACCCTGTGGATCGATCCCTATGAGGTCTCCTGCCGGTGAGTTGTCCCTCCTCCTGTAATACTCAGTAGGGCTGGTGGTGGATGTTTCCGGTACTAATGGCCGTGTCTCACATTTCTTTCTATGGACAGATTGGGTGAGGATAATTATCCTTACACGGTAGCGAGCTTCCATCCAAAGAAGCCGCGTCTTCCGGATCCAGTAGGAGAGCAGCAGGTGTCATCTGGACCCGGTCCCATCACTTCCTCCACCCCACCACCAGAAGATGGCGGCGCCACAGTCCCATCATCACCGAGTCTGAGTGGGGAAGACAGCGGTATAGAGGATGGGACTACTACCCCCACCAGACCAGGGAGCCGCAATGTGGAGGAACCAGTCCCTATACCGGTGAGGAATGATTAACCTGACACTTGTAGCTGAGGGGTAGGGAGGTGGGGTGCGGGGTTATGACGCTGTGGGGGTGATGACGATCTCGGGGGTTATAGCGAGATGAGTTCCTATGATTGATGTTGTTTCTTTTATTCTGTCTCCTCAGGCCCCCCGAGCTGTCTTCAGGACCGCGGCCCCCCTCTGGATCCCCGGGTGGAGGGCCCCACAGTTTTATCAAAATTCCCCAGAAGACCACCAGCAAGGATTCTGGGTACAGGAAGTGTGGGGGGCAGATCCTCTTGTCTGAAGATTGGGGGTCCGGGAGATAATTGTATTTTAATTGTATTTATTTTTTTATTGAAAACAAGAAATTGTAAATATTTATAATGTAATAAAGATCTGGAGATAAATCAGCTGCTATGTCTTTAACCCCTTGACGACTTGGCCTTTTTTAGTTTTTTCACTTCCATTTTTCACTCACCAACTTCAAAAATCTATAACTTTTTTATTTTTCCACATAAAGAGCTGTGTTATGGCTTATTTTCTGCGTCACAAATTGCACTTCATAGTGACGGTATTTAATATTCTAGGGCGTGTACTGGGAAGCGGGAAAAAAATTCCAAATGCAGTGAAAATGGTGAAAGACCACATTTGTGACGTTTTCTTGTGGGCTTGGATATTACGTCTTTCACTGTGCACCCCAAATGACATGTCTACTTTATTCTTTGGGTCGGTACCATCACGTGGATACCAAATTTGTATAGGTTTTATAATGTTTTAATACATTTAAAAAAATTAAAACCTCCTGTACAAAATATATTTTTTTTTATTTTGCCATCTTCTGGGGCCAATAACTTTGTCATACTTTGGTGTACGGAGCTGTGGATAGTGTTTTTTTTTTTGCGAATTTCGATGGCGTTTTCATTACTATAATTTTTGGGACTGTGCAGCCTTTTGATCACTTTTAATAAATTTTTTTTATATTTTTCAAAATGGCAAAAAAATGCCATTTTCGACTTTGGACGCTATTTTCCGTTACGGGGTTAAACATAGTGAAAAACCATTATCATATTTTGATAGATCGGGCATTTTCGCACACGGTGATACCTAATGTGTTTATGATTTTTACTGTTTATTTTTATATCAGTTCTAGGGAAAGGGGGGTGATTTGAATTTTTAGGTTTATTTATTATAATTTTTTTTTTTTTAAACTTTTTTTTTTTTACTTTTACTATTTTTCAGACTCCCTAGGGTACTCTAACCCTAGGTAGTCTGATCGATCCTATCATATACTGCCATACTACAGTATGGCAGTATATGTGGATTTTACTCCCCATGCATTACAATGTGCAATTAGCACATTGTAATGCATGGGTTAAAACGAAGTAGCCTCGGGTATTCGGAACACCTGAGGTTACCATGGCGACGGATCGCCGCTCCCCATGATGTCATCGATCGCGGGTGTTACCGGTAAGCCTTTGCTACAATATGCAGCAAAGACTTACCGGCTATGGAGAGGGCTCGGCCCGCGAGCCCTCTCCATGCACCGGGACACGGCGCGCGCCGTACTAGTACGGCGCGCGTCGGGAAGGGGTTAATGAAGGTGAGACCACACCCCCTCATATACATACACAAGGGGGCGCTGTGGTCAGTGGGTCTGGGGAGACCACACCCCCTCATATACATACACAAGGGGGCGCTGTGGTCAGTGGGTCTGGGGAGACCACACCCCCACATATACATACACAAGGGGGCGCTGTGATCAGTGGGTCTGGGGAGACCACACCGCCACATATGTACACAAGGGGGCGCTGTGGTTACTGGGGAGACCACACCCCCTCATATACGTACACAAGGGGGCGCTGTGGTTACTGGGTCTGAGGGAACTATAACCATAACTGAGGGAGAAGCTCCTCCTACAATTAAGGACCTGCCGCCAGGAACATGTGACCACAGGTCCTAAAACACAACTGAAAAGGTCACTACTTTAGATGATCTGGAGGTGCTGAGGGCATCCAGTCTGTGATATAATAGAATATAGTATCAGGTTTTATAAGTGAAGCGCAGGACACGTGGATTTAGACTCTTTTGTTCCTGCATCTATTCTCCTGGTGACTTCCATGTCCGGTCAGTGCAGGAAGTGATTGTGTAGATATTGTTACATTCTATGTTTTTCTGTTGTGTTTTATACGTGTTGTGTGGTGGATCTCTGGATGTGATCCCTTGGGGATAAATAAAGGGTATTACATACTCTCCGGGGGGGGGGGTCCCCTATTCATGTATATCCTAAGTCCTACACCCAGGACCTTCCTGTAATAATGAGGAAGAGGAGGTAGTGAGGACTCCCAGGAGACGCTGACACCTCCCACCATTAATGAATATAGAGGATGGGATGAAGCACAATCCAGAAGGTGGTGACCATTATATGACATCTTATAACACTGGGGAATATTCTAGAGAAAACCGGATCCCACACAAAATGTGATTAAGAATCCCCCCCAGATTTATTCCCACAAGATAAAGTCTTATGTCCCAGATTGATAATTTAATGCTACTAAATATTCATCATCTGCAACAAGAGATTTCTAATGTTCCACCCAAAGATCTCACTTGTATAGACAGAAAAGGTATAAAAAAATGACTATTCTAACGGGACTATGAGGATTTATAGATGTAGAAAACTTATCGAAAGGAAAAGATAAACCTGGAACTGGGAAAGATCCGGAGACCAGATGTTTGGGTAAGATCTAGAATTCATTATTTATTAATGTATCTTCTAATGGTTCCCCACAGAAAGTCCAAGAGACCGTAATCATCTTCTATCCGATCTCCACAGGAGGCTTATATGGATCAGACCCAGAGAAGTGGAGTAGGAGGAGAACCGGTGGAGGAGGCAGGAGACTTCTCACATGTATCTGATGCTCCTCATATATTGTCATACATTTACTTGTTTCTCCCACAGAATAATCACCACATGTCCTATGGTTCTGCCGGAGAGGAGGGAGGAACTTGTGGCCGGTGTGGACGACGCCAAGACTCTGCTCAACAGCTTCTAGAAAATGGATCCGGTGCTGGTGGATTTATTCTGGGATAAACTGGAGGAAAGACGGGAGAAGAACATGAAGGGACAAACTAACGATCCACATTGGTCCATCCACAACTCAACACATTCCTATGACATCAACTATAATATTTGTATTGGTGCTTTTGCCTATAATTGTCAGTAGCCGTACCCCCCCCATGATCTCTCCATCATCATCTCCCATAAATTAAAGTTGTCTTTGAAAATGTTTCATATTAGGCAAATCCCCTTTCATTCCAGCTGTCCAGGGAAAATATACTGACACCCCCCAAAAATCCTACTTCTCTCCACATCTCAAAAAATTCGTGAGAAATTCCATAATATTCCATTGTCATGCACGATAAATCCAGTACAATTTGAATATTGGTCCATGTCTAGGATTTTAGGAATCTTGGTCTATAGGCACCTTCTAATATTCAAATTACTTGGTTTCTCCAAAAACTTCCCATCCGCATCGTCTGCGAGGGGTTTTCTGCATAAATAAAGGGAAATGTGTTGAACTTGTGATACAAGTCTGTAGAATTAGCAGCCCCTGTAGGTGTCACCCCTGAGCAGGGGCACCCTATGGGTCCACACCTCCCAGATGACACCCCAGACAATAACCTATAGACAGTGTCACAGCCTGCAGGGACCTCTGAGGACTGAGAGCTGCAGGAGGGGGAGGAGAAGGTCCTGGAGAGTCTGGATGAGGTGAGACGTCTCGGCTCCTAATTACCTTCATCACTTGCCCCGCAGTCACATGTCCCCGGTGCACCCAGTCCCCCGGCAGCAGGGGGCAGCAGTGAGTCACTACAGTGAGTGGGGAGGACACTCTGCCCCTAGTACATGTGTATGACAGACGGAGATAACCGGCTCCTGCACTTTCCGGCTTTGGATGTGAATGTGGTCGTGACGCCAGCGGGGAGGAGGGGGGAGGGAGAAGCTTAGACATCACCGCGGGGTCAGCAGTCTCCTCCTGTATGTAAGGAATATGGAATAGACTCCAATACAGAGAGATGGCAGGAGAGCCAGGACAGGTGCAGGACCTTCCCTCCTGCTGTCATGAACATGGTGAATACCAAATATACCAAGTAATCAAATATAATAAAGTAATAAAATATAAAACACATGAAATCACAATTCATCTCTATTACATATAATATCCGGGGTATCACACCCTGATAATATCTGCAGGTGGTGCTCAGTGTAATATCTGCTGGGAGGTGCTATCAGTGTAATATCTGCTGGAGGTGCTATCAGTGTAATATCTGCTGGGAGGTGTGGTGCTATCAGTGTAATATCTGCTGGGAGGTGTGGTGCTATCAGTGTAATATCTGCTGGGAGGTGTGGTGCTATCAGTGTAATATCTGCTGGGAGGTGCTATCAGTGTAATATCTGCTGGGAGGTGCTATCAGTGTAATATCTGCTGGGAGGTGCGGTGCTATCAGTGTAATATCTGCTGGGAGGTGCTATCAGTGTAATATCTGCTGGGAGGTGTGGTGCTATCAGTGTAATATCTGCTGGGAGGTGCTATCAGTGTAATATCTGCTGGGAGGTGCTATCAGTGTAATATCTGCTGGGAGTTGTGGTGCTATCAGTGTAATATCTCCCGGGAGGTGCTATCAGTGTAATATCTGCTGGGAGGTGCTATCAGTGTAATATCTGCTGGGAGGTGCAGTGCTATCAGTGTAATATCTGCTGGGAGGTGCAGTGCTATCAGTGTAATATCTGCTGGGAGGTGCAGTGCTATCAGTGTAATATCTGCTGGGAGGTGTGGTGTAATATCTGCTGGGAGGTGCTATCAGTGTAATATCTGCTGGGAGGTGTGGTGCTATCAGTGTAATATCTGCTGGGAGGAGTGGTGCTATCAGTGTAATATCTGCTGGGAGGAGTGGTGCTATCAGTGTAATATCTGCTGGGAGGTGCTATCAGTGTAATATCTGCTGGGAGGTGCTATCAGTGTAATATCTGCTGGGAGGTGTGGTGCTATCAGTGTAATATCTGCTGGGAGGAGTGGTGCTATCAGTGTAATATCTGCTGGGAGGTGCTATCAGTGTGCAACATCCTCCACCGGGGCCTAGCCTTTTCTCGGGGCCTGCAGGCAGCCGGGGCCCGCAGTACCTGAGTGGCTGGCGGTTGCGGCCTAGGCACACTAGTGTCACTGTGCTTGGTATGGGGGGACCGGAGGGCTGTCCTACAGCCTGGCAGGTCTCCAGCAGGGTGGTGTTGGCAAGAAATGATGAGGGAGAGGCTGCTATAGCGGATCTCCCTGGGGCAAACCTTTGGTGTCCAGAGTATGA
Organism: Engystomops pustulosus; assembly: GCF_040894005.1. NCBI lineage: Eukaryota > Metazoa > Chordata > Amphibia > Anura > Leptodactylidae > Engystomops > Engystomops pustulosus. The sequence goes on along the minus strand of NC_092416.1, from coordinate 7,857,936 downwards.
GTCTCTGTGTGGTGGACAGGGTGCCCGGGATGGTGACAGCCGTAGTAGCAGGGACCAGACGGAGGCAGAGGTTGAACAGAAACAACTTACAGTTCTTTATTGGAACTGACAGGAACCGCAGCAACGTGCCTTTAACAGAGTGATGGAGTGCTGAGATGCTTTTGGAGGGAGCCTCAGGAGGTAGAGCGCCAGCCTGGATGCAGAGGGCAGGCTGGGAGGTAGCTGTGTCCTAGTAGGAAGCTTCAGCTTGTCCTGGAGTGCTTCAGGTATCACCCTTGAAGGTAGGATGATACCCCTTTCCTCACTAACTCTAATCTATTAGCTCCACTCTTCAGAGGCAGGGGCTAGGCTCTTCCTGCTCTTATCTGGTATGCTGGCTAAATAGAGTCTGGACTGGGGTAACCCAGTCTGCTTCTCTTCTCATCTGAGCTAGGCTAAACTAGTCTCTAGCTGTTCTGATCTTGTGCCCTGCAGACCCAGAGGGTCTGACTGGAACTGGTCTCTTCTCCCTCCTGGGAGAGACTACTTTTTCTGGAAGGTTCCTGACAGGGTCTTGTAACTCCCCTAGGTCAGGTGGTGGCTGTTCCTCCAATTACATCTCAGCTTACATTGGACAGAATGCAATACAAGTGATTGGACGACAGATCTTGCATCATACAAAACACTTAACTCCTGCCTTGCCAGGCAGGATCTACCACTGCAATGTCCCCTGTGTGATGTAGTGACATGCTGTGGGACGTATTCGCAAGCACTCCTTCGCCTTGCATCGGCGAGGGTGTTGCAAGTGTAATATCTGGGGAAGCTGTGGTGCTATCAGTGTAATATCTGCTGGGAGGGGCTATCAGTGTAATATCTCCCGGGAGGTGCAATCAGTGTTATATCTGCTGGGAGGTGCAATCAGTGTATTATCTGCCGGGAGGTGCGGTGCTATCAGTGTAATCTCTGCTGGGAGGTGTGGTGCTATCAGTGTAATATCTGTTGGGAGATGTGGTGCTATCAGTGTAATATCTGCTGGGAGTTGTGGTGCTACCAGTGTAATATCTCCTGGGAGGTGCTATCAGTGTAATATCTGCTGGGAGGTGCTATCAGTGTAATATCTGCTGGGAGGTGTGGTGCTATCAGTGTAATATCTGCTGGGAGGAGTGGTGCTATCAGTGTAATATCTGCTGGGAGGTGCAGTGCTATCAGTGTAATATCTGCTGGGAGGTGCTATCAGTGTAATATCTGCTGGGAGGTGCTTTCAGTGTAATATCTGCTGGGAGGTGTGGTGCTATCAGTGTAATATCTGCTGGGAGGTGTGGTACTATCAGTGTAATATCTGCTGGGAGGAGCGGTGCTATCAGTGTAATATCTGCTGGGAGGTCCTATCAGTATAATATCTGCTGGGGGCTGCGGTGCTATCAGTGTAATATCTGCTGGGAGGTGCTATCAGTGTAATATCTGCTGGGAGGTGCTATCAGTATAATATCTGCTGGGAGGTGCTAACAGTGTATTATCTGCTGGGAGGTGCTATCAGTGTAATATCTGCTGGGAGGTGAGGTGCTCTCAGTGTAATATCTGCTGGGAGGTGCGGTGCTATCAGTGTAATATCTGCTGGGAGGTGCTATCAGTGTAATATCTGCTGGGAGGTGCTATCAGTGTAATATCTGCTGGGAGGTGCTATCAGTGTAATATCTGGAGAAGCTGTGGTGCTATCAGTGTAATATCTGCTGGGAGGTGCTAGCAGTGTAATATCTGGGGAAGCTGTGGAGCTATCAGTGTAATATTTGGGGAAGCTGTTGGGCTATCAGTGTAATATCTGCTGGGGGGTGCTATCAGTGTAATATCTGCCGGGAGGTGCTATCAGTGTAATATCTGCTGGGAGGTGCTATCAGTGTAATATCTGCTGGGAGGTGCTAGCAGTGTAATATCTGGGGAAGCTGTGGAGCTATCAGTGTAATATTTGGGGAAGCTGTTGGGCTATCAGTGTAATATCTGCCGGGAGGTGCTATCAGTGTAATATCTGCTGGGAGGTGCTATCAGTGTAATATCTGCTGGGAGGTGCTATCAGTGTAATATCTGCTGGGAGCTGTGGGGCTATCATTCTAATATCTGGGGAAGCTGTGGTGCTATCAGTGTAATATCTGGGGAAGCTGTGGGGCTATTACTTACCTCATGGGATAAGTCTGTCAGGACCTGTAGTGTGTAGTTTGCTCTTTGAGGCCGCGGTCACACGATCCGCTAGGCGTCCGTTCATAACGCGACGCTAGCGCACAGGGGGCGGTCCTCGGCCCGACCGCACATGCGTTAACAGGGAAACGCATGCGATTGATAAGCCGATCGCATGCGTTTCCCTGTTAACGCATGTGCGTTCGGCCCGAGGACCGCCCCCTGTGCGCTAGCGTCGCGTTATGACGGACGCTTAGCGGTACGTGTGACCGCGGCCTGACTCTTTGTGAATACTGGACCCACATTTTCACCAGTTCTGTCTGTGGATCAGAACCATTTGGTAGAACTCTGTGTCCCGGTTCTTGCTGTGGTGTCTCTGGGCTGGAGGCCACACCTGGGGTGGTGTTCTGATGATTGACAAGAAGCCGCCTCCCTGGGCTGGGGGTGTGTCTCTGGAGCCTGGACCAATCAGCTGCAGGGGCGGGTCCTGACCCTCCATATATACTCAGGTGTCCTCAGTCTGGACCTGCTGCTGCTGGTTCCTCTGGGTCACTGGTTCCCTGCTGATAATCCTGGTCCTGGGATGTGAGTTGGATCCTCCTTGGGATGTTGGGGGCTCGGAGCGACCCCCAGGTGCAGGTAACCCCTGGGGGGCAGATTATTATTGGGTCCAGTCCTCAGGTTCTTATCACTTTCCTTTATGTTTGGAATGTTATATAATGATACATTTCTCGGGGACGATCTCTTGGGTTCAGAGCATGAAGGTTCTATGATTAAAGGGATTGTCCATTCAGCACATTAACCCCTTTCCATAGGATTGGGCCAGACCTGCTGATGGTGGGGCTCAGTGATGGGACCACCATGGACCATGAGAATAGGGGGAGGGGCTAACTCATTGTCACTGGACAATCCCTTTAAATAAATGAAGAGGCTTCAGTGGTCCTTATGAAAAATACTCAGATTAACCCCTTGCTGATCAACACCAGCCAACACTTCATGGTAACTTGTGTCCTGCACCCACTAGAGGAGCCTGTGATGTGGGTGCTTGTCCCCTGGTGGTTTTCGAAATCAGTGGCAGGTGTGGATTATAGCGGTGGAACTTTTTTCTCTTTACGTCTGGTTTTGGCATCAAACTACATCTTAATGTGTGAACGCGCCCCAATGGCGTCTGCACGCGCTCAGTGTAAGGGTTTTGTATGTGAGGACGTGTAGCGCAGGATCTGTGTGTTATCCGCTCTGGACCTTTCCTGGTCATAACGAAGATACTGATGCAGAACCCTGACGAAATGCGGATCATGTGCAGTAGTGATGGGAATCCAGGAGGGTCTGTGTATGTAATGCAGGAGGGTGGCACGTGACCACTAGGGGGCACTCTGTGTATGTAATGCAGGAGGGTGGCACGTGACCACTAGGGGGCACTCTGTGTATGTAATGCAGGAGGGTGGCACGTGACCACTAGGGGGCGCTCTGTGTATGTAATGCAGGAGGGTGGCACGTGACCACTAGGGGGTGCTCTGTGTATGTAATGCAGGAGGGTTACACGACCACTAGGGGGCGCTCTGTGTATGTTATCCTGGAGGGTGGCACGTGACCACTAGGGGGCACTCTGTGTATGTTATCCTGGAGGGTGGCACGTGACCACTAGGGGGCACTCTGTGTATGTTATCCTGGAGGGTGGCACGTGACCACTAGGGGGCGCTCTGTGTATGTTATCCAGGAGGGTGGCACGTGACCACTAGGGGGCGCTCTGTGTATGTTATCCAGGAGGGTGGCACGTGACCACTAGGGGGCGCTCTGTGTATGTTATCCAGGAGGGTGGCACGTGACCACTAGGGGGCGCTCTGTGTATGTTATCCAGGAGGGTGGCACGTGACCACTAGGGGGCGCTCTGTGTATGTTATCCAGGAGGGTGGCACGTGACCACTAGGGGGCGCTCTGTGTATGTTATCCAGGAGGGTGGCACGTGACCACTAGGGGGCGCTCTGTGTATGTTATCCAGGAGGGTGGCACGTGACCACTAGGGGGCGCTCTGTGTATGTTATCCAGGAGGGTGGCACGTGACCACTAGGGGGCGCTCTGTGTATGTTATCCAGGAGGGTGGCACGTGACCACTAGGGGGCGCTCTGTGTGTGTGTAATGCGGGAGGCGCCTCCAGGACTACTTGTGGCTCTTTAGATGTTACTCTATGACCGGTGGGCGATGCCTTTGTTGATGGAAAACCTCTTCTGTGTCTGAACAGATCCAGGTGTATCTCAGACTGTAAGTGCTTCATTCATTGTGTGTTTTCTGGTTGGGTGCCCCTGAGCAGGTAACATGCGGGTGCTCGCTGCTGGAGGTCTCGTAGGGTCTCTTGTTAGAAGTTCTCCTGACATGGATGTGTTGGACTATTGTGGTGACCTCCTCCTGCTCCTCGGTGCTTCCAATACTCACCAAGTCACTAAGGTGTCTGACACCTATAGGGGGCGCGGAGCCTTCTCCCCTCTGCTGTACATTGTCTCACTGATGGGTGTTTATATTTATTTTTTATCTCCTGTTTGGAGCCGGAGTTTTGGATTTTTATCCTTTTCTGGAAAGACTAAATGTTTAGTTTTGGGTAGAGAGGACTTTATGTTGGAGCTGGCAGTGATCACTGGTGGTCTGCACACCTCACCCCTGTCCTAGTGCAGCAGTATATAGCTGGGTATCTATATTGAGTTCCTGTGTCGGTGACTGGCAGTAATTGTACTTCACGGCCATCTTGGTTCTGACCCAGTTAGTATGACATTGCCTTTAGCTGTTTGTCTTTGTCTGTCTGTATTCTTTTCTTTTGCTGTGCACTTACCAGTGTAGGGACTGCCGCCCAGTTGCCGCCTGTGATTTAGCGCAGGGCCTGGCAAGTAGGTAGGGACAGGGGTTGTGGGAAGCTCAGGGGGTCACTTTCTCACTCCTAGCACAACAGAACATCAAACCCTACACTAGTATGGAGGCCACAGATGCATTGTTCTGTCTGCTGCAGATTTGTGATGTGTACTGCTGCAGGAACAGGGGGACAGCGCCTCCAGCAGGTCAGCATCTAGGGGTAAATTCAGCTTTTGTATTTCCGGTCCCAGTAATTTCATAGTAACGTCTCTTTTGCTTGGAGACCCCCAGGTGAGGGCGTTTTCTGTGCCTTTTGATGCTTAACAATTTTTGTAGATTTGTATTTATGTGGATATTGTACAAGAAACCTGACAAGGCGGCACGTGCCGAGGCCACTGATGTCTGTGCCGGGGAAAGGCTCCTGTATAGGATTAATGTACTGAATTTAGAGCAATTATTCCTCCTAGGGCGCAGTTCAGACTCGGGTTTGTTGCCTTCACTGACCTTTATCAGTAATGCTAATCCTAGTGTGGGAATAGAGGAGACTTCAGAAATACCGGACTGTTCTCCCATCCGCTTCTTTACCTTCCACTCCAACAAAATAAACCCCAAGCCCTCATCCTGCGCCCCAAGTGTTGGTGTTGTGCTGTACATTATGTAGATAATGGGAGTTGTAGTAGTACAAAGCTGTATCCCATGATACTGGTGCTGGGGTCGTAGTCTCCAGATGCCACCTATCCCCTGGTCAGTGTCTCCACAGATGGAGGTGGTAAGTCTCTGGTATGAGGATGACTTCTCGTGGTGGAGTAGTTGACCAGTCTATAGCTGGATCCTTCTCCTGAGATCTTGAAGTGAGTCTTTCTTGGGGTGACACGGCCACTGCTTTGTATTGCACATGAGACCCTGCGCTGCTCCGATATGTAATCGCCTCTGCTCCGATATGTAATCGCCTCTGCTCCGATATGTAATCGCCTCTGCTCCGATATGTAATCGCCTCTGCTCCGATATGTAATCGCCTCTGCTCCGATATGTAATCGCCTCTGCTCCGATATGTAATCGCCTCTGCTCCAGGCCTGGACGAGTAATCGGAGAGACTCCTGGTATTGAAGGTTCTCTCCTTTATTATTGAGCTATATGGAGCCCTCTTGGTTATTGTGCTTGGCTTATTCTTCATGGAGGAGGAATGACCTCCCCTCCAAGTAGTGAAGATTTGTACCGGATTCGCCATGGAGCGCAGCAGAGTGCTGTGTCTTATATCCCATTATAATAGTGACCTGCAGATCCCCCATAGTGAGGTCCTATGGAGAAATGTGCAGCCGCTGGGAGATCTTTCCTTTCATGTGTAATATCAGATCGGTGCGAGTTCATGCGCTGATGGAGTCTCTGGATGTTTCCCCGACATAAAGGCCTGTGGTTGGACACTGCTGACACATAAGGCACCACATTAGAGGACCTGCAGGAGAAGGTCCCTGGATCTCATGTACCTGGTCCCCTGTGTGAATGTGCTGCATGTGTTACACCCGCTTTGCCGGCAGGTGAGGGGACATTTTCTGATGGGGGTCTCAGGGCTCCGGACAACCAGTTGTTTCAGGTTTGGTGGTTGCCGGAAGGACAGGAGAGGAGGGACCGGGAATATTTCTTTTAGTGTTGTGTCTTTATGTAGGATCGGTTGGAGTTCCCTGGAATGTGACGTAGGATCTCCAGTTGTGGCTGTAAGTGACTACTAGGGGCACTCTGGCCTCCTGTGGGGTCTCCTTATATGTGAGTAAATCATCTGTTGTTGACTGCCTGTAACCTGGGTAGGCCCACCCAACTGCCCCTTTAACTCAACTAAAAAAAGACCAGACACATTTAATCTTTAACTTTGTGGTATGACGACGAGAGAGTTGGGCACAGCTGTATTTAACTATGTAACAAATAACTTCTACTGTTAAATATAACAGACAAACCCGGGCACCTGTGTACCCGCCTGTCATAGGGCAGGTAGGTCTCAAACTCAATAAAAACCACCAGCTGTTGCAGTAACCTGGGAGCAATGGGCTTGCTGGGTGTTGTGGTGTCACGTGACGGTACGCAGCCCTAGAGTTCCCAAGTACCACACGGACCCCTTCAGTTCTTCCGGATCACCTTAGTGCAGTGTGCAGGGTAAATAACTTCTATCACAAAGTTCAGGTGAACCAGGTGCTTCTTACTGAATGTGGTGCCAGAAAACTCAGTCCTGTGTAATATAACAGTTCCTTATCGGAGTATAGCTGATAGATTCTCCAGTAATCTCCTTCACTCTCTCTCTCGGGATGGGTAGGCAAGGATTAAGGAAACAGTCTCTTGTGCCGGTTAGGAAAATGGAGGCTCCTAGCTCAATGACTTTACTGCAATCCAGAGGAATTCCACAGCTTGGCTGTGAGGCGGTCCGGTTCGATTAACGGATCCGTCTTAAGCGTACTGCGCTGGGGAACCAACAATACTCGGCAGAGAAGCCCTTGACTCAATGTTATCTTTGATGAATAACTGCAGGAATGTCTTAAAGAAAAATACCAAAATTTCCTCCTGGTTGCGGAGCTGGTCCCAAAAGTTCATGTAGTATACTTTGAATCAAAATAGCAAATCTGAGTCTTTGACTCTAGCCACCAGGGCAGCGGCTTAAGGTAGGTTATGGATGGAGAGAGCAGGAGCAGGCCTCTGGCCTGGCTAAGGCCCAGCACACACTACCTGTGTAGGTCCAGGAAAAACTAACCAAAAACCCACCTCCTACAGGGGTGTGGACCTTGCACAGGGTCTCCCCAGCCAAATAGCAGGGAGCCTTATGTAAACACACTATGTAAGGATTTCACACAGGGACTTCCGAGGGTTCTAGAAGATTCTGAGTGAATCCAAGAGAGAGAGGAGAGAAGATCCCTACAGTGACCTATCAGCTCTTGCATAACTGTAGCAATCACATTTCAATCACCATGTCAAGACAGTATAGGAAGTATAAAACAATATCAATCTGAAAATAGGTGTATTTGTGCAAACCTGTAAAACAGTGCGATACATTACCTATACAGTGCGATACATTACCTATACAGTGCGACTAACACCTGCCATCAAAGGTACAGGAAAACCCTAAACATACCAGAGTGGCCCCTCTGTGATTCTAATATCACAGTGCAGTGACCCAAAGAGGGAAGGGAGGGCAGGAAGATCCGCAGGAAAGAGGGTGAGTCCACACTTGCAGCCCACCCCTTAATACCACCCACACCTGTAGCCCATGCACCCAGAAATAAACTAACTTCTCTTAAAGGGGCCATGCTGCACCTGCTAAAAACCTCACTAACTTTTATGCCCAAACTTGCAGGCAGTCATTAGCCTGTAGGCGCTTAGCCGTGGGGCTATCAATCTTATTTGGTCATCAGTCACTTTTGGTTTGTAGCCCAACGGGAGAAATTCAGACCTGAGCTCCAGGAGGTGTTTTTCCAGGTCTGTCTTGTCTGAGCAGAACCAGTTGTAGTGTATGGTCTGGCTGTATATGATAGATACGGATGTAGTGTATGGCCTGGCTGTGTATGATGGATACGGATGTAGTGTATGACCTGGCTGTATATGATGGATACGGATGTAGTGTATGGCCTGGCTGTATATGATGGATACGGATGTAGTGTATGGCCTGGCTGTATATGATGGATACGGATGTAGCGTATGGCCTGGCTGTATACGATGGATACGGATGTAGCGTATGGCCTGGCTGTATATGATGGATACGGATGTAGTGTATGACCTGGCTGTATGTGATGGATACGGATGTAGTGTATGGCCTGGCTGTATATGATACACTCTTGTATGTTTGGGGTGGAAGCTGTTATTTCTCAGGTAGGTCGTTCTGTCTGTGGTTAAGCTTCTGTCTTTTAATCTGTATTGTGGAATCCAGAAAGTACCTCATCTGAATAGCTTAGTTTCAGATTGATGAGGGGTGAGTTGTTGTAGCTCTCATGGAATTGAATCAGGACCTCCTCACCTGCCGTCCAGATAATCAGAATATCATCAATATCCCGGAGGTAGGTCATGGGTTCTGTGGTGCATGTGAATAAGTAAGGGCCTTCCAGTTCAGCCATAAAAGATCAGCATACTGTGGTGCACACCCCGACCCCATTGGTGTTCCCGTACGCTGTAGGTACAGATCCTCTCCGGATGAGAAATAGTTGTGGCTGAGCACACCTTGTATGAGATCTGAGATCTGAGACCTGTTCTGTAGGTAGGTTGTGCTTCTCCATGTGTGCCCGGCATGCTGCTATTCCATCTATATGGGGGATATTAGTGTATAGAGATTACACATCATGGGGGGGCTGTAATCTAAGTTTTTTTGTTGTCCTTTGATCACTGCCGGTTGTGTATAAAATGCTGTGAATTGTTCCATGCATAACCTGTCTGACAGAACTGGTGTTCTCCAAAGCTCCTCCATCAAATGTTCCCTCTTCGGGGCAGTGTTGGGCATTGTTTGGTTGGAGGGTGATGACCTACAGAAGTCGTCGTCCTGCAGAATTACAGAACATGAAATGTAGTTAGTTGGGTTTTCTTCTCACAAACTGTAGAAAGATCTGAACCTTTGAGGGTTACTGGTGAATGACCAAGTATTGGAGGGGCTATGCACTGGCAGACTTCATGTGGGTTCATCCATAGTGTCATCTCTGGACAGGTCCTGGTACGGCAGGCTACCGGGGACACAAGCTTCTGAGATGGTCTCACATCTATTGATCCTGATACATCCGTATGACAAATAGTAGAAGTTGCTCAGATGCTGGTGACCTATATTGAGGTTTATAGAGTTCTTACCGATATCTAAATATTCTTTACCTGCCCAATTTGTAATTGTGTTGGAGTCTTGTATTCAGCTTGAAGACAGGAAGCCCTGGAGCTCCATGATGTTGGACTTTCTTGAGATTGAGTGGTGGAATCTTCTATAATTTCCAGGTGCTCCTGGAGACCTTTAAAGCAGCAGGTGGTCATCTGCCATGTCTCAGTGATGCCCACTATTGTATTTCCCTTCCAACACTAAGACTTCCAGTTCCTCCATCTTATGGGGCTCCTGGCAATATTGTACATGCACTGTATCTGGGTTTTCACTGTTCCTCTGGTTCATAAGAACTTAACCCCCCCCCCCCCCTCCATGTAAATGCTTCCAGGAGGTGCTGGGACAGTGCCACCAAATTAGTTTCATGAACCTTTGTCACATTATCCTGTTGGCAGGTCCTTCAGACTTCAATCTAACTTTTTTTTTTGCATGAAAAATGGCAGCTGGTGGTTCTGATTAGTTGTAGCTGTGCCCAGAGCACCCAGTTATGTATACAAGAGGCAATGTCTCACTTATTGGACAATGAAGGTTTAACTTTGGAACTTCTACACTTGTGGGGTTAGTAGTCCCATTACTATTAGTATCTACTCCGGTTTGTTCCCCACTCGCTGATAATGGGACTGTGGAGCAAGTGATGGGACTGGAACCAGATGACACCTTCTCCTCTTCTACTGGATCCGGAAGACGCGGCTTCTTTGGATGGAAGCTCGCTACCGTATAAGGATAATTATCCTCACCCAATCTGTCCATAGAAAGAAATGTGAGACACGGTCATTAGTACCGGAAACATCCACCACCAGCCCTACTGAGTATTACAGGAGGAGGGACAACTCACCGGCAGGAGACCTCATAGGGATCGATCCACAGGGTCATCTCCTTGGGGAGGGACAGGTCCTGGTAGCTGAGGCCACTATGGGCACAGGCCTCCAGGATGGTCTCCTCCCGGTCATTCCTGTTCACCCGGATACACCTGAAATAGGCAAATATTACACGTTAGAGAAGATCCTGATGGACCTGCATGAGGTCGTCTAGAGATGAGGATCCATGATGGGTTTTCTAGAGATCATGATAACTCCATCTAAAGATGTGAAGGACCAAGATGAGAAATTTATGGACAAGGCATGAAATGTGTGGAGTAAAAATGGCAAATTGCTTTTTGACCAATGCAGAAATATTCTAGAACTGGACATGGACCCATGGGGAGAATTATTATGGTTTCTATAGGTCCAGTAGAACAAATTGTGACTGTTTTTAGCTTCTTGTAGAACATTAGTCATTTATCTGAGAAGCTGATGAGTCAATGATAGAATTTTTAGAATTGTTTCCAATAAACCTGAGATTAAAAATAATAACAATATAAAACTACCATTACACAATGCAGGAAATTCTCTACAACTGACCGGTTCTCTACAAGACATTTAGAGATGAATCAGGAAATTATTTGTAGTAATTTACTGGTTGTTAATAGAGCGATGGGACATTTTGCTAATTTTTTTTGATTCTTCTGGCCATATGTAGGGATTGATTCCAGATGGGAGGGAAAATATTGGGGAAAGTTGTCAACGAGCAAGTGAGAAACTTTTGGGTAAACTAGAGATGAGGTAATTTTAGGAATTTTGGTAACTGATCGAAATGGGAATCTTTAAAAAATGTTACTTTTTATATTCTATCTTTGACGTGTAACAAATCCAGGAATTTTTAGAGCTGCTAATGGAACAATATTGTAATTCTGTTACCACCTATCATACAGATCAGGGAGTGACCTGTAGGCTCGGCCTTTCATTGCCTTCACTAGATACCAGTGGTCGGTGACTTTTAGTAAAGCATTTCTCTGGATATCTCCACCATGGCCACATCCAGTTCATGGAATATATTGGCCAGAGTTCTAATGTATCCAACTCCGGCTCACAGCTCCTCATCTCTACTGGGACGGCGGCCATCTTATCTCTAAGACATTGGGCATCATCACTGTGCCCCCACAAGTGTCAGACTGTAGAAGGAGGGTAAAGCATTCCTCACCTGTGAAGGTAGAGTTCTCCCATATTCCGGCTCCATGCTCTTGTGGGGGTAGAAGTCCCATCGCTGGCATCTATACCGCTGTCTGTTTCTTCCCCACTCAGACTCGGTGATGACTGGACTGTGGAGCCGTCATCTTCTGGTGGGTGCGGAGGAAGTGACAGACTTGGAACCAGGTACTTTTTACTTTCATAGGATCTTGATGAAGGGGAATTCCTTGGGTTGATGCTCACCACCGTGTATGGATAGGCGTCTTCTCCCAGTCTTCACATTGTGGTCTTGCACATCTATTGATCCTGATGCATCTGAATGGTAGATGTTGGTGATCAGATGCCTGTGACCTATATTGAGGTTTATAGAGTTCTTACCCTGCAATCCTGCCCAATATGGTATTGTTAGATATTTCTCATTTAGCTCGAAGGCAGAAATCTCTTTGGGGCACCATTGATATTGGACTTGAGATTGTTGGGTGGTGCTGAAATGTTCTATAATGTCTTCTTGTGAGGCTCCTGGCAGTGGTGTACACACACTTTATCTGGGTTCCCACTTTTCCTCTGATTCCTAAGAACTTGACAATCCCCATTAAAAAAAAATGTAAATGCTTCCTGGAGCTGCTGGAACAGTGTCAACTCTTTTCTATCTAACACTTTTTTTTCATTGTATGATAAATGGCAGGTGGTGGCTCCCCAAGTACTTATGGTTATTGCCCCATTTGACCCCTTGCCCACAGCACCCTGTTATGTATACAAGGCATGTGGTCTCCTTGGTAAAAACACTGCAGAAGGTTTTTTTTTTTTTTCTTGTCAAAGAAATAATGCTCTGATATATCTCCAACCCCCCCAATAATCGGCCATGGGGATCTGCCCCTTTGTAAAGGTTTCTATATATTTGGAGCCTTTCTTTGGGAGCTGAGGTAAAACGGAAAGTTTTTGGTTTAAAAAAAAGAGCAGATTTAATAATCACAGGAAGTAGAGATGAAAATGAATGAAAAGGGTGCAAACGGCAAACAAGTCCAGATAAAAGTTTAGCAAAATAATGAAGTTACCAGATAAGTATAGAGTGATGGGTGGAAGGGTTTGAGGCCTCCTCAGCCGAGCTCATGTAGGAGGAGCTCCCATAGACTTGTATTACATCCTAATATTCTCCTGTTTCCACCATGTAAGGAGGACCTTGCACTAGGCCAGACATCATGGCTTTTCTATAGTTCCTTATGTTTAGGACCAAGTGGATCATAAAGCTGATGGAATATTGTGGATATAACATCATGTTCACCACATTCTGGTCTCTCATTTTGATGGATTTGCCAGATGCACTAATGTATTTTTGGACCATGTTTAGCTGCATGTGAGTTGGTTGGTCAGAAGATTGTTAAATATTAATTGATATTAACCCCCCCCTGATTTATGACTTGTAACCTTTCCAAAAATAACCTTCCAGACATTATATATAGTGTGACAGTTAAGGACTAGCACATGGGGACCACCATGTATAACGCAATGACTTATGGGGTTTTGGAGTTGATAAATATAAATAGGAGACCCCCTCCATAACAGGGGGGGGCAATTAATCTTTCCCTGTGGCCACATGAGAAAGTGGAATGTTTTTAGATGTAATACCTGGTGCCCCCCTTCATCATACCCCCTCTTATTATGCCCCCATATATAATGCCCCATCTCCTTATTCCCTCATTTATAATGCCCCCTCGTGTAGCATTAGGACGCCCAGCGTTGGCGGGTGGTGCCGTCCTCACGTTGCCTGCGCTGGGAGCGGTGCTGCCCCTAGTGGCAGAGCAGGGAGTGTATTACTGCACACAAGCCGCGATCCCTACTGCTGTACAGCACTAGCTCATGTCCTGCCACCAATGTCCCTGCGTGACCGCCCACCACAATAGTGCCGAATACTCCCTGTGCCGGATGTGTTCTGCGGCTGCACAATGCCCGGTCCTGCTCTAGGCATATGTTATGTATATGTGTAAGGCAGAGGAACAGCGCCCTCTAGATCTCATCTGAATTATTGCATTATACTGTGTTTTGGGACCTGTGGTCACATGTTCCTGGCGGCAGGTCCTTAATTGCAGGAGGAGCTTCCCCCTCAGTAGTTGTCTCCCCAGACCCACTGACCACAGCGCCCCCTTGTGTATGTATATGAGGGGGTGTGGTCTCCCCAGACCCACTGACCACAGCGCCCCCTTGTGTATGTATATGAGGGGGTGTGGTCTCCCCAGACCCACTGACCACAGCGCCCCCTTGTGTATGTATATGAGGGGGTGTGGTCTCCCCAGACCCACTGACCACAGCGCCCCCTTGTGTATGTACATGAGGGGGTGTGGTCTCACCTTCATTAAAGACATAGCAGCCAATTTATCTCCAGATCTTTATTACATTATAAATATTTACAATTTCTTGTTTTTAATAAAAAAAATAAATACAATTAAAATACAATTATCTCCCTCCCCCCACCCCCCCAATCTTCAGACAAGAGGATCTGCCCCCCACACTTCCTGTACCCATATTCCTTGCTGATGGTCTTTAGGGGAATTTTGATAAAACTGTGGGGCCCTCCACCCGGGGATCCAGAGGGGGGCCGCGGTCCTGAAGACAGCTCGGGGGGCCTGAGGAGACAGGAATAAAAGAAACAACATTAATCATAGGAACTCATCTCGCTATAACCCCCGAGATCTCCATCACCCTGCACCCCCACCTCCTGAGCGTCATCACCCCCACAGCTTCATCACCCCTCAGCTACAAGTGTCAGGTTAATCATTCCTCACTGGTATAGGGACTGGGTCCTCCACATTGCGGCTCCCTGGTCTGGGGGGGGGTAGTAGTCCCATCCTCTATACCGCTGTCTTCCCCACTCAGACTCGGTGATGATGGGACTGTGGCGCCGCCATCTTCTGGTGGTGGGGCAGAGGAAGTGACTGGACCGGGTCCAGATGGCACCTTCTCCTCTCCTACTGGATCCGGAAGACGCGGCTTCTTTGGATGGAAGCTCGCTACCGTATAAGGATAATTATCCTCACTCCAATCTGTCCATAGAAAGAAATGTGAGACACGGCCATTAGTACCGGAAACATCCACCACCAGCCCTACTGAGTATTACAGGAGGAGGGACAACTCACCGGCAGGAGACCTCATAGGGATCGATCCATAGGGTCATCTCCTTGGGGAGGGACAGGTCCTGGTAGCTGAGGCCACTATGGGCACAGGCCTCCAGCATGGTCTCCTCCCGGTCATTCCTGTTCACCCAGATACACCTGAAATAGGCAAATATTACACGTTAGAGAGAAGATCCTGATGGACCTGCATGAGGTCGTCTAGAGATGAGGATCCATGATGGGTTTTCTAGATATCATGAACTCCATCTAAAGATGTGAAGGACCAAGATGAGAAATTTACGGACAAGGCCTGAAATGTGTAGACACTGACCCAGTCCTTTGACATTCTGGTTGGGGATTGGCCATGTAGCAAGTCCTTGCCGTGAAGACCTACCTCTTCCTGTCCTCAACAACAGGCCCACCTACCTGAGACCACTGACCCAACGTGGTGAGAGTAGAAGAAACCCCAACATCTTCTTCTACCGGTTTCCCCAGATACATCTTCTGGCCTCCCTCTGACCTGGCAGCCACTTGATCAGAAGGGTGGAAGTCAACGAGACCCCGAGGGACTACAACTCTCCAATTGCGTGCCCTAGCAGTGATGGTCGCTGTGACCGCAGGTAGCATCCACTTCCTCTCTACCTCTGACCCAGTCACCAAGGCAGATGGACAGGCCCTGTCCTGAGACAGTCCAGTTGGGGGTAAGCTCTGCAGAGTCCTTACTTGGATGCTTCACTAGTCCCAGTATTTTCCCATCCTCCCCTGCAAGCTTTTCTCCTGCAGCTGTTAGCCCCCTGTCTCTCCCTACACTGGGAGTGACAGAGGACAACCGGTATCCAGAGGATGACAGGCCACTTCCCATAGTAGCCTGACCCTCTGCTTGGATGGTCCCCTTCCCCAAGGGTAAAGTGGGACCCATGACCCTGCCCACCCACACATTACATTGGCAGTAGGTAGGAAACACACATTAATGCCCTCTTAGTGATCAGTCCCTGATAATTCTGGGGTCACATACTGTGATGCTTGTTGGCCCAAGTCTGTTCCCAGCAGGACACTCACAGGAAGGTCAGATGACACGCGCCCCCTCCCCGCACCCCAGTCCAAATACACCTTGGCAATGGGCAACGCCAATTCTGTTCCTCCAATTCAGGAAACGGTGAGGGTTTTCCTGGGTATCAAATCCTGTGGGGACACCAGTTCAGGCCATACAAGGGTCAACCCAGCCCCAGTGTCTCTCAATCCCATGGCCTGGCCTATGGTGACGGGCTGCGAATTATCATGGAAACTCCCAGCACCCTCACCCACAAACAAAACTTGATGGATGGTGTCCGGAATGGTCCTGGGCCCTTCTGGCGCTGTGGACACATGGCCTTGAAGTGTCCTGGTTGTCTACAAAGATGACATAAATGTGGTTCACCAACTGATGAGTAGAGGGGTACCCTAGGGGGCAGGGGTAACGGGGATGGTGTTTGTCTTGCGCCCTTTCCAGCCAGCAGGTCTCCTGGCCTCCAGACTGTTGCTGTGCTCATCTGCCAGGCAAGCTGTTTCCAAAGCCTATTTGGGTTTCCGATCACGGATGTGCTTCTGTAATTCCTCTGGACTATTCCACAAACTGCTCCATGGCGATTTGCTCCTTCAGCTACTGGAAAGTGGTAAGTCCCAGTCCTGTGGTCCACTGCTTGGAGAAGAGCCCTCATGTGATTAGTCCAGCTGTCAGCAGACCCCCCGCTGCAAACTCTGAGCTTCTTCCAGTAGGTCTCAGGGGTCAGGTTGTACTGATGGACCAGAGCCTACTTGATGTCCTCATAGGTCAGGGTGGTATCACTAGACAAATGGCCAAATATTTCCAGGTCCTTCCCTCCGAGATGAGGGGTAAGGTACCCACTGCACTGCAGGCACATGGTACTGTTGACAAGTTTTTTCAAAATCCAGCAAAAAGTGTCCAAGTCATTACCTTTATCCAGCAGGGGAACGTCCTCGGTCCTCAGCTTTGGCACATGGTTCTCTGGTAACCCTGGAGTAGCTGGAGCACACTGTTGTAGCTGGAGCATCTGCAGCTGGTGTTCATGATCCTTTTGGGCGCGCCCCCTCTGTTCTGCAGCCTGTGCTCGCTCTTGCCATTCTGTAGCAGCCATGAGAGTCTCGGATGCAGCATGGTTCCCCTCCTGTAAACTGTCCCTGGCTACTTGCAGTGAGACCCGCCTCCATTTGATGGATTTACCAGAGATGCTGCTAAACATGGTCCCAAAATACATTGGTGTACAGGAGTTGGTTAATATGAATTAATATTTAACAATTCCCACTGGTTATGATTTGGAACAATATCAATCCTAACTTTCCAGTCACCATTGGTATCGCATTCATTCCTGGACCATGTAGCATCCTGGATGACTCTTCTAGTTCTAGATTAATAATTAAACCCACCATTCTGTACATTTCTGTAATGAAGGTGTTAATTTCTATAGACCTTTATGAATTTACACATTATGAAAATTTGAATTGTAACACAAAAGCAGAATGATAAAAATAACAATGGGATGTGACAAAGTGTCTGCACAGCAGTTTGTGGGGAGGATTTTGACCAGATGTTTACGGATTTCTTGAGACTTCCCAACAGATCTTCCCGACATCACGTTCCATTCATGTTCCATTTCTGATAATTGACCTTGTTCATGTCTAAATACAATTTCTGCTCCTTAATTGTTCAGTTTTCAAAAGATCTTTTATACATCATCACTTCTGTCCAAATATCCCAAGGAAATGTATCAATCTGTGAGGTTCTTGTCTAGGAAGGATCTTAATTGATTGGTGCTTATGGAAATGTCAAGTCTAACTGGTTCCCTTAACATTTGGAAACTCCAATTTGTTTCCAATCTTCATGATCTCTTCCTGTAATAGGAAGAATTGATGGATCTATAGTTGCCAGAATTTTGGGTTTAAAAGCAAATTTCCTCTCGCTCTTCCTACTTTACCTGAATATATCATGTGATTTGTGACTTCTCCAGACCCAGTGGCTCTCCTTTCCTTATAGTGACACCCCAGGATAATCCATCTTGTAATTTACACTCCCAGGTACCAGTCCCATTATTGAGTGTTCTTTGTGTGGATCTTGGTTTGGGTTCTGCTTTTGCAACAAGCTCAATACGTGTATTGTGCATTTCAATACAACATTTGGCACCGTGGTCCATGCAAAGGCTTGAGATGTCGGGAGAATAATCCTGGATACGTTCCTCCAAGAAATCTTCAAGATCTAATCCTCAACGTGTTAATCACTGAAGCTTCCTTCACAAACCTGGAAGAGTGATGTGATATCATACGTTGCATATTAGATTCTGCATGTGGAAGAATTGTACTTTCTTCTCCTGCAGTATCTATGACCTGACTATAGCGTCCTTATGGGGAGTGGACAATGGCTCAGTTGGAGAAACAATGGCATTTTTCTCCTGTCCTTAGTTCAAAAGGAGTAAATTGTGTTATTGAGGAATCTGATCCTTATACTCATCAGAACAAAAGGGACTGAATCTACCCAGGTATTTCCTTTTGTCAAGCAACAGTTTGGCAATTCTTGTCTTTATGGTTCTGTTCATCCTTTCCACCATCCCTGCAGATTATGGATTGTAGGGTACATGGAACTGTTGTATCCCTAGATTTTACTTAATTTTCCCAATATAGTGACTTCTTCTGTCTGAAGTGATCATTTTTGGAATTCCCCAAGCACAGACACATGATTCCTTAATGCCTTGGGTCGAAATCTTCTCTGTAAGAGATGATGCTCTCTCCACAGCCATCTTGAAAATGTGTCAACCACCCAAGGGCCGGAGTACATGTTTACTCGTAGGTAAAGGACCTATGTAATCTGCAATGTAGGCCATGGACCTCCTGCAGGCAGGTGTAATTCGTAAGAGTGGAGGCGTCTGTCCTGTAGGTCGTGGATTTACTTGAGCACAGATGAGACCTGACTGACCTGCATCTTGGACGGTCTTAACTTTTTTCCAAATGACAAACTTTTATGGTTGTACTTGGGATCTTCTTGTTGTTATACCAAATCATTTGCAAATTGAGGTCGCCCATTGGAGTCATGACACACAACCCTGTTTTCACAAACAAAGGGAGGTTTTGGATCAACCTGAGGCGCAGCAATGGGTGGATCCTCTGCAAAAGGCAATGCGTGTCACTTTTTCTTGACTGGAGATACCTCCAAAGACTCAATGTTTTCCAGCAATTCTCCACTTCTAGCTGCTTTTGCTAATTCCTCTGCAGTGGTGGTTCCTACGGTTGGCTGATGTGCGCCTTTCTGATGTGCTGAGACCTTCATTACTACATGGATGTTGGCATTTTTGGATGTTTACTTAGATATGTTTGTCTCGCCGTGCATCAGGACTTTGTTGGGAAGTCTACATAACCTCATCTTCCACAATTCTAAGTGATCTGTAAGATCTCACAACTTATGAGCTGTCACTATAAATAACCAGTGGCTCCTGTTCTCTTCCTCATCCAATTCCATCTCTACTCAGCACAAAGGGCAGAGATTGAACCTGTAATGTCCTGGTAGTCTGCACTGAACTGCACATCCCCCTTCTGGGTACCAAAGCCTGTGTAGTGTGGTCCTTCTGAATGATATCTGGACCGGTCTATATAAACCGCCTCCTCTGTTTTCTCATCCTCTCTCCTAAAGAGAAGGACAAGGCTCCTGAAATGTGTCCAGACATTTCTCCCTCATACTGCATCAACTGAGGAAGCACAGACTTGGCTTTGATAAATTTAAATTTCCTTTGACAGACAACCAATGTGCAAATCTGATGCGACACCTGGGACCCCCGGAGGTGAAGTTTAGGTGTGAAATGGGAAGTTTGCAAAATGATTTTGTTGAAATCCACTGTTCAGTTGATTTAACTGTAAAATGCCCCCCCCCCCCCCCCCACAAGGTGTGTTGCACAAATTTCAAACTCAGAACGTCAGAAGCTTGGAAAATCTCCCCAAATTCTCCACTCTCCCACCTGCAACAGTACTGCCAACACTGCAGAGGTTCAGAGGCAAGAACCTGAATGTTCCACAGTAGCAAGTGCTGGTTTGGTTTGCAAGTTTCTCTTTTAAAAAAGCTTTGTCCCTCTTCCAATGGTCCAATTGGATCATTGTCTTTCATAGATCATGGAGGCCTGGATATTTCTGCAAAGCCCTCTATGAAATACTGTTTGTCATCAGTTTGCAATGGCTTGACCTTTTCAATGTTCAGTTTCAAACCTGCTTCATGCAGCAATGTGAACAGTTCTGCTAACAAAGATGGAGGTCCTTGTCTTCAGTAGCCAATCATAAATCGACATATTGGAGGGAGGCAATCTGGTCTGGAAAATGTTAAGATGCCCGATGGAATATTGATGGCCTTAAATGAGCCCCTTGCTGAAGTCTGGAAAGGACGTATTCCTCCCCTCTGTGAAGAAATGAAACCAGTGTAATAGCCGTGTCTGACGCTATGGTATCTGTAGTTCCCACATCAGATATACATGAAATCCCTCCAGCACATGAAGTGACGATCATGCTATCACTAGGTAGGTGCATACTATCTACAGCATTGGATAACACATTACAGTCCACAGAGCCTGCTGATACATCACCGCTGGCTATAGCTATATCAGGACTATGCATGCAGACATCTAGCACAGCTGGTAATAGTTACACTAGGATTATGCAGGTAATCAGTAGACAATTCTCTTATCATTGGACCTATAACGATCACCAGTCATATTGGGCAGTCTCCAACTAACTTGTGGCATCAAGTGTGCCCAGGTCCTCCTTGGCACCCATAGGCACATATCTAGACACTAATTATCCTAAATCAGTCTCCACAACTTTGGGAAGGTTATCCGTTACCACTCCCCCAATCCAGGTACACACGTGCATTGGGCAAAGCTGGGGTGAGGCCTCCAACACCAGGAACACCTGGGATGAGATCCTCTGGTTTGACAAGTGACGGGTTCACAAGGGTCATCTGTGCACTGTATCCCTCAAACCCACTAACATTGTCACCCACCGTAACCTCCTGTAGGTTGTCACCAGCCACCCTTATTCCCACAGACAAAACAGAAGGTGAAGAAACCGTTGGTGTGGGCGAAGGGGTGGTCTTCCTCTTCTCTGGGCATGTAATACCCTACAGTAGGGATGGGCTGCACCTCAATGGGGAGGGGGCCGCTGTTTTAGGGGAAAAAATGGCTAGAAGGTTGGAGGAGTGTTTAAACTAGAGACCTGGGGGGAGGGCAACTACACTTGTGCAGGGCAAATAGACAGTGTACATAGAGAGCTGGGAAGAGCCATAGTCCATGGGGGAGGAAGGGGGGCTGGAATGAGATTGGGGAATAAGGACAAAAGGAATACGGACAGGGAAAACCATATAAAGTGCATGTACACAAATGCCAGAAGCCTCACAAACAAAATGGAGGAACTGGAACTCTTGATGTTGGAACGGAAATATGATATAGTGGGTATCAGCGAGACATGGCTGGACAGTAGCTATGACTGGGCTGTTACTATAGATGGTTATAGTCTTTTTAGAAAGGATCGTATAAATAAAAAAGGGGGAGGGGTTTGTTTACATGTGAATTCTTGCCTCAAGCCCGTCCTGCGAGATGACATCAGTAACGCAAATGTGGAGTCCCTATGGGTGGAGATAAGAGGAGGGAAAAATAAAAATAAAATATAACTAGGGGTTTGTTATAAGGCTCCAAATATAATGGAGGCAGCAGAGGAAATGCTGATAAGTGAAATGGATGCGGCTTCAAAGCATGGTGAAGTACTTATCATGGGGGACTTCAATTACCCAGATATTGACTGGGGGGCAGAAACCTGCAGGTCCTTCAAAGGTAGCAGGTTCTTGTCAACAACAAAAGACAATTATCTGTCGCAACTAGTCCTGGAGCCAACAAGAGGGGGGGCACTGCTGGACCTTATCCTTACCAACAGACCTGATAGGGTATCAAAACTACAGGTTGGGGGGAACCTGGGGAATAGTGATCATAATATCATTGATTTTGTATTACGCTTTACTAAGAGCGTTAGTGAAGGGGCAACCAACACTCTAAACTTCAGGAGGGCAAATTTTCAGCAACTAAGGGAAGACCTTAAAGGCATAGACTGGGATAATGCTCTCAAGGACAAAAGCCCCCCCCAAAAATGGGACTTTTTCTCATATATTCTGAAAAAGTCCTGTGAGAAACACATACCTTATGGGAAAAAGCATAAAAGGAACAAGAAAAACCCTATGTGGCTAACTAGTCTTGTAAGGAAAGCAATAAGCGAGAAAGATAAAGCGTTTAAGGTGCTAAAACGTGAAGGTAGCGATGAGGCATTACAGGATTATAGAGAGAAAAATAAATCCTGTAAAAAGCAGATAAAGGCCGCAAAAATAGAGACTGAGAGAAATATTGCCAGGGAGAGCAAAAATAATCCCAAATTATTTTTCAAGTATATAAATGATAAGAAACTAAAAACAGAGAGTGTGGGTCCCCTTAGAAATAACATGGGGGTCATGGTGGAAGGAGACGAGGAAAGGGCCAATCTACTGAATGTCGCCTTCTCAACTGTCTTTACCCAGGAAAATCCCCTGGTGGAAGACACAATGAGGAATAATGTTAATTCTTTTTATAATGTCAACAGTTTAACCCAGGAAGAGGTACGGCGCCGCCTCGCAACCACTAAGATAGATAAATCACCGGGGCCAGATGGCATACACCCCCGGGTTCTGCATGAATTATGTACGGTGATAGACAGACCGTTATTTTTAATATTTGAAGATTCACTGAGGACTGGTTATGTTCCACAGGAATGGCGCATAGCAAATGTGGTACCAATATACAAAAAAGGATCAAATAGCGATCCTGGAAACTACAGACCCGTAAGTCTAACTGCTGTGGTGGGGAAAATATTTGAGGGGTTTATTAGAGATGCTATCCTGGAGTATCTCACTGTGCACAACCTTATAACCCAGCGTCAGCATGGGTTTATGAGAGATCGGTCCTGTCAGACTAATCTGATTGGTTTCTACGAGGAGGTAAGTTCAAGACTGGATCTGGGGGACGCTGTGGATGTTGTATATCTGGACTTCTCAAAGGCATTTGACACCGTGCCACATAAAAGGTTGGTATATAAAATGAGACTGCTGGGAATAGGAGAAAATCTGTGTATCTGGGTAAGTAATTGGCTTAGTGATAGAAAACAGAGGGTCGTCATTAATGGCACATTCTCAGATTGGGTTGATGTTACCAGTGGAGTGCCACAGGGGTCAGTATTGGGGCCACTTCTTTTTAATATTTTTATTAATGACCTTGTAGTGGGTTTACACAGTCAAGTTTCAATATTTGCAGATGATACTAAGCTGTGTAAAGTAATAAATACTGAGGTCGATAGTTTAGCATTACAGAGGGATTTGTGGAAGCTTGAGGGATGGGCAGAGAAATGGTTGATGAGGTTTAATGTAGATAAATGTAAAGTTATGCACTTGGGCCATGGAAACAAAAAGTATAATTATGTTCTAAACGGTCAATTACTTAGTAAAACTGAAGCTGAAAAGGACTTGGGCGTATTGGTGGATGGTAAACTTAATTTTAGTGACCAGAGCCAGGCGGCTGCTGCTAAAGCAAATAAAATAATGGGATGTATCAAGAGAGGAATAGATTCTCATGATAAAGACATAGTTTTGCCCTTATACAAATCCCTGGTCAGACCACACATGGAATATTGTGTACAGTTTTGGGCACCAGTGTATAAAAAGGATATAATAGAGCTGGAACGGGTGCAGAGGAGAGCAACCAGGATTATTAGGGGAATGGGGGGATTAGAATACACTGACAGATTACAAAATTTGGGATTATTCAGTTTAGAAAAAAGACGACTGAGGGGAGACCTCATTACAATGTACAAATACCTGAACGGACAGTACAAGGATCTCTCCAAAGATCTTTTTATACCTCGGCCTGTGACCAGGACAAGGGGGCATCCTCTACGCCTAGAGGAGAGGCGATTTTACCATCACCATAGACAAAGGTTCTTTACTGTAAGAGCAGTGAGACTATGGAACTCTCTGCCGCAGGAGGTTGTTATGGCCGACTCTATGTACATGTTCAAGAGAGGCCTGGATGACTTTCTGGAGAGAAATAATATCATGGGTTATGGGGATAAAACATTTATTTAATTCTTGAAGGTTGGACTTGATGGACTTGCGTCTCCTTCCAGCCTTATATACTATGATACTATGATACTATGAATACTGATGTGCCTCATAGAACATCTGCACCGGTCTCCCGCTGGCTTGGGTGAGGTCGGTGTCACCCCAGAAGCTTTGTGAACAGTAGAAGAGTTGACAGGGGGCTTACTGCCCCTCCAGCCTATTCCAAGGATTTTGGCTCCCGTTCTTGTATGAACTGTCGCACCTCCGCAGAACAGGTGTGAATAAATTGGTCCATGGCGGTCAGGTCATCCATCTCCTCTAGAGTGGTCACACCCCATCCTCTGCCAGGAAATGCTAAACCTGGTGAAATGGTCCAAACTCTGCATGAATATCCGTATCTGTCCGCCTGACAGTACGGAAACGCTCTCTGTATACCTCTGGAGTGAGGTGAAAGTGCGGTAAGAGGCAGGTAAGGCTACAAACTCCTCCAGTGCTTTGCCTATAAATCCAGGGGTAAGGTATCGGGGCCCATTCAGTAGGCGGCAGTTGAAATTGCCTGTAGACCCTCTCAAATCCTTGCAAAAAGACATCCAGGTCCCCAACATTCTCCAGGACAGGAAAACCATCCAGACGGGGCCTAAAAAACACTGTCCATGGTCTCGCTCGGTGCTGATGCTGAAGCTCTTGGCTCCTGTTGGAGCTGTATCTGGGCCATCCACAGCTCATGCTCCCGCTCCGCTTGCGCTGTTTGGCGTCCAGCAAATTCTCTCTCCCTGAGTAGCTTCTTTGTCAGGAAAATTGTCTGAGAAATGTGGGACCCTCTAGAAGAGCTGGCTCCCCCCCCCCCCCCCCCCCCCCTCTTATTCTGCTTTGGTACCCTTTCCTATTAAGTGGCACATACTCTAAGTATGTTTAGGGAAAATTTCTCAAACTCAATTTGGTTTTGGTGTTTGTGTGTGGTTCCCCCCCCCCCCCCCTCCCTCCCTAGGATAAAACTACAAAGGTAGCTTTGGCCACTATGGACGCAGGCCTCCAGGATGGTCTCCTCCCGGTCATTCCTGTTCCCCCGGATACACCTGAAATAGGCAAATATTACACGTTAGAGAGAAGATCCTGATGGACCTGCATGA
The DNA here is from genome assembly GCF_040894005.1 of Engystomops pustulosus. Lineage (NCBI taxonomy): Eukaryota > Metazoa > Chordata > Amphibia > Anura > Leptodactylidae > Engystomops > Engystomops pustulosus. Next base: position 7,832,725 of record NC_092416.1, on the reverse strand, counting down.
GGTCGTCTAGAGATGATGAATAATTGGTTTTCCAGAATCCCCATGTAGAAGCCATTCTGTACTTTTAGTTCAGGCTCCTTATGCCCTCATTTATAGTGCCCCCTTTGTTTTGTTGTTTTTAATGTTGACCCCTCATGTAGCATTAGGGTGCCTGCGCTGGGAGCGGTGCTGCCCCTAGTGGCAGAGCAGGGAGTGTATTACTGCACACAAGCCGCGATCCCTATGGCTGTACGGCACCAGCTCATGTCCTGCCCCTAATGTCCCCATGTGACCGCCCACCACAATAGTGCCGAATACTACCTGTGCTGGATGTGACCTGCGGCTGCACAATGCCCGGTCCTGCTCTAGGCATATGTTATGTATATGTGTAAGGCAGAGGAACAGCGCCCTCTAGATCTCATCTGAGTTACTGCATTATACTGTGTATTAGGACCTGTGGTCACATGTTCCTGGTGGCAGGTCCTTAATTGCAGGAGGAGCTTCTTCCTCAGTAGTTGTGGCTATAACACCCCCCCCCCCCCCCCCCACCGTGATCTCCCCAGACCCACATATCACAGCGCCCCCTGGTGTATGTATATGAGGGGGTGTGGTCTCCCCAGATCCAGGGGGTGTGGTCTCACCTTCATTACAGACATAGCAGCTGATTTATCTCCAGATCTTTATTACATTATAAATATTTACAATTTCTTGTTTTCAATAAAAAAAATAAATACAATTATCTCCCGGACCCCCAATCTTCAGACAAGACACCCACTGGGCCTGTACCCACAATCCTTGCTGATGGTTTTCTGGGGAATTTTGATAAAACTGTGGGGCCCTCCATCCAGGGATCCAGAGGGGGGCTGCGGTCCTGAAGACAGCTCGGGGGGTGGGGGGGCCTGAGGACACAGGAAAAAAGAAACAACATTAATCATAGGAACTCTTCTCGCTATACTCCCACAGCATCATCACCCCACCTCCCTGTCATTACCCCTGTACTCCCCTGAGCATAATCAACCCTCAGCTACAATTGTCAGGTTAATCATTCCTCACCGGTATAGGGACTGGGTCCTCCACATTGCGGCTCCCTGGTCTGGTGGGGGTAGTAGTCCCATCCTCTATACCGCTGTCTTCCCCACTCAGACTTGGTGATGATGGGACTGTGGCGCCGCCATCTTCTGGTGGTGGGGTGGAGGAAGTGACAGGACCGGGTCCAGATGGCACCTTCTCCTCTCCTACTCGATCCGGAAGACGCGGCTTCTTTGGATGGAAGCTCGCTACCGTATAAGGATAATTATCCTCACCCAATCTGTCCATAGAAAGAAATGTGAGACACGGCCATTAGTACCGGAAACATCCACCACCAGCCCTACTGAGTATTACAGGAGGAGGGACAACTCACCGGCAGGAGACCTCGTAGGGATCGATCCACAGGGTCATCTCCTTGGGGAGGGACAGGTCCTGGTAGCTGAGGCCACTATGGGCACAGGCCTCCAGGATGGTCTCCTCCCGGTCATGTCTGTTCACCCGGATACACCTGAAATAGGCAAATATTACACGTTAGAGAGAAGATCCTGATGGACCTGCATGAGGTCGTCTAGAGATGATGATCAATGATGGGTTTTCTCGATATCCGGATGAATCTATATGGAGTTATCGAAAGATGTGATGGTGGGAAATTTATGGACATACAAAGTAATGAGGAAAAAAATGGCAAAATGCTGAAATACAGAAATATTCTACACCTGGACATGGATATAAAACATCTCCCAATAGAACAATGGAGTCATTTATGTGAGAAGCTGATGGATCAATGTTGGAATTTTTAGAATTATGTCCAGTAGACAAAACTGGGATTACTAAAAAGAATTATAATGGAACAATATAAAAACATTGGAGATGTAGGAAATTCTCTAGAACCGACTATGGAGCAGGATGACATGGGAATTATTCCATTTATTCAATAAGTAAGTGCGGGAAACTTTTAGGAAAATTACTGATTTAGGAATTTTGGTAACTGATACAAAGTCCCTGATGCAGGAATGTTTGGAGATGCTGATGGATATTGGAATTATTGTACCACATATGAGCAGTGCATTACCTGTAGGCCTGGCCTCTCATTGGCTTCTCCGGGGACCAGTGTCCGGTGTATTTTTTGGACAGTATTTCTAAGACCTTGTCTCCGACTAGTTTGACCTTCATTGGGTCCAGTTTTTGGAATCTGTTGGCCAGAGTCTTAATATAACCAACCCCGGCCATCAGCTCCTCTCTCATCTCCAGGGGGACGAATGTATATGAGGCCATTATATCTATGGGAGGAAACAAGAACAGGGAAACTTTTTGTAAGAAAAATAAATCTCTATAAGATATTGGGGGGTAGAAAGATGGAGGAGATATGGGAAGAGCAGCAACAAGACCGGATACAGGAAAGACCCCGAGCTCCTCTGTACAAAGAGAAATAGGCAGCCAGAGAGCGAGAGCCCAACCCCGATACTAGAGCCGCACCAAGACTGAGATACAGAGAGAGAAATGGAGAGATCGGAGATGGATGGATAAATGCTGATGTGGTTATCCGGGGGGGTCCGGGGGAGTCGGCGCCTGCGCATTAAGGAGCGGGCACCAATACTACTGAAAAAAGATGTGTATCGCGCTGAGGGGTCCGTAAAAAGAACGGCACTCCCTCGGCAATAGACAGGGGGCGCTATATGAGAGAGGTATATCACCAAGTGTAGTGAATACTATGGCTTAATAAGCTAGTGAATCCCTTTTGAGGGCACATAAGAGACAAGTGCATATCGCCGCCATGATTAAAACCATAAATAAGTGGATGCAATGTTATAAATGGGATAATAAAATAGAGTAAATTATATATAGAACATTTTCAAAGTGATTGGTTGAGCAAATAAATCTAATGAAGAGACTAATATTGTATGTAACATAACAGTATACATGAGACCGGTTTATTGGTTTTGGGCGCATGTAAACCGCTCGAGGCTAACGGATTCTTAAGGGTACAAGACCTCTTGAAGGTGACTGGGGGGGGGGGAGGCACAGGGAACGGAGCTCCTGAGATGGGGGTCGTGCAAGAGGAGATTCCAATCTGACTGCCATCATTGGAAGATGTGGTAATGAAATTAATATTAGTTTTTCGGGAGGGTACTTTGCTCTCTTTTGGGTTCAAAGCAATCAGCTTGACTGGTGGCCCCGGCCCTGGCACATGCCGGAGAGACAGGAGGTGGATATCCTTTGGCGAGGAACCTGTTGCACAGAAGCTTGCTTTGGGTGGTGTAATCTTCATCCGTCGTGCACTTACGCCTAATTCTCTTAAATTGCCCGAACGTGATGTTGGTCTTCCATTTTTTTTTATTTTCATAGTGACTACTAGTAAAATCGAGGTAACCATTACTATCTACCGCCTTGAAGTAGGTTTTGGTGAGGATTTTGTCATTGAAACGGGGAATCGTTATATCTAGGAATTCAATTTCTTCTTTAGTAATGTTGGAAGTGAATTCCAGGCCCCAGTTGTTATTAATATCTTGAATGAAATTGATGGCCTCATCTTTTGTCCCTCTACAAATAATAATATCATCTATGTAACGTTTGTAGGTGAGGCATTTGGAGGATGGATGTGTAAAGATGTTTTGTTCTTCAAATCAGCCCACATAGAGGTTTGCGTAGCTCGGGGCAAATTTGCTGCCCATGGCCGTGCCTCTTCTTTGGATAAAAATCCGTTCTTGAAAGGAAAAATAATTATGGTTCAATATGAAGGAGACGGCTGCGAGGATGAACGTGGTTTGCGTATCGGACATTGTGGGATCTTGTCTTGGATATTGTACTGTTACATGAATACCGAGGTCATGAGGGGTCACAGTATAAAGAGGATGATTCACACTTGTTTCTGACCATGGACATTTCCTATGTGAGTGGTAAAATATGTTTACAGATGGAAGTTTTCTGACATTTTTGTAGGCAGAGATCTACGTAATGGGATAAATCTGCAGTAAAGGGAGTTGATACCGGAAATTATAGGGCGTCCAGGCAGGCCCGGCATCGGCATCCGGCTGACCCGGGCAAGTCCCGGGGCCCCAGAGCTCCAAAGGGGCCCACCACTATCTATTACTTGCCCGTGGCATAGCAGGTGGGTGGAGAGCTAGTGGGATGGGCTCCCTGCCCTACCCACCTCTCCTGAGAAGCGGCACGTCCCGCGCCTCGCGTCAGACCCGGTCTTTGCGTTTCGAGTCCTGCCGGGCTGCACACCTCGCCTCCGGCCTGCACAACTAGTGTCTGGCCGGCCTGTGTGCCTCATGTCCGTCCTGGCCCATCCGTGTGCCTCACAGGGCCTATGCGGTCTCCTTCCTGAGCTTGCCACCACGTTCCCATCAGGGTGAGTATAATTGCAATATATGTAAATGCATTGATAAATACTCACTGGCCACTTTATTAGGTACACCATGCTAGTAACGGGTTGGACCCCCTTTTGCCTTCAGAACTGCCTCAATTCTTTGTGGCATAGATACAACAAGGTGCTGGAAGCTCCTCAGAGATTTTGGTCCATATTGACATGATGGCATCACACAGTTGCCGCAGATTTGTCGGCTGCACATCCATGATGCGAATCTCCCGTTCCACCACATCCCAAAGATGCTCTATTGGATTGAGATCTGGTGACTGTGGAGCCATTTGTGTCCAGTGACCTCATTGTCATGTTCAAGAAACCAGTCTGAGATGATTCCAGCTTTATGACATGGCGCATTATCCTGCTGAAAGTAGCCATCAGATGTTACAGGGTACATTGTGCTCATAAAGGGATGGACATGGTCAGCAACAATACTCAGGTAGGCTGTGGCGTTGTACCAAGGGGCCCAAAGACACCATGACACCAGCACCACCAGCCTGAGCCGCTGATACAAGGCAGGATGGATCCATGACCCCACGACCACCAGCCTGAGCCGCTGATACAAGGCAGGATGGATCCATGCTTTCATGTTGTTGACGGCAAATTCTGACCCTACCATCCGTAAGTGGGGCCCCAAAATAAAACACTTTTATGACGAGTCAGTAAGTTGCTCCCTTTAGTATGGTAAAACAAACTGTAATATGGAAGGCGGTAAACAGATGATAGAAAGATGGGCAGCACAGTGGTTCCGTGGTTAGCACTACAGCCTTGCAGCGCTGGTCATCATCGGCAAAGAGCTTGTATGTTTGTGGTTTTCCTCTGGATCCTCCGGTTTCCTCCCACACTCCAAAAAATTACTGGTTGGTTGAATAGATTATGAGGCCCATGGGGACAGGGACTGATTTGGCAAGTGCTGTGTAATATGTGTGCGCTATATAAAGAATTATTAATTATTATGAAAGATGCTAGAGATGTCTAGATGCAGAACTATAAAGTAGATGATATATACAGTAGATGGATATGAGAGATAAATACACTAGAACAGAAATAGAAGATTGATTGATAGAGAATTTTTACAATTTTGGCATTTAAAATTAAAATCGAAATAACAGCAAAAAAAATTAAAGTAACCCAACAAACCACATATTTTCTGAGGGCAGACACTTGCCCCATTTTCAAAATTGCATTAAAGAGTTTATAGACATAGGCGCCTTCATGCAATTTTGATTCAAACTCAAACATTTTATAAAAACAAAATGGTTAAAATTTGACAAACAGAAAATATTTACCTTCACATCTCCTAAATGTAATAGTTCACAATATCACTAAAACTGTAATAACTAGAAATTCCATTATCTATGAGGAGCAGCAGTTCCTGTGTGCAGCAAATTCTCCCCTGGCTAAGAATCTGGAGGGGGAGGGGACTTCAGGGGGCTGTATCTCTGGCTTTGTGACACAGATCATCACTTCTTTTTTTCCTATGAAAGAAGAGTCTCCTCTTTTATATGAATCCAAATGTGTTTCTAAGTGTAAGGAAAACGGAGATATTAACTGTTAATCTGCCGTTGGGAGTGATTGATTTAAAAATGGCACCTGATATTCTCACTTTAAACCTGAATATCTCCGGATCCCTGGCACCTAGAAACAAAATTCAAGATTCATTTGAAAGAAGAGATTCTCCCCTTTCACTGGGCCCTGGGCAATTGCCTACCCATAGCGCCGGCCCTGAGCCAAAATATAATACATAGTGTGACAGGTAAGGACTAGCACATGGGGACCACCATGTATAGCGCAATGACTTATGGGGTCTTGGAGTTGATAGATATAAATAGGAGACCCCCTCCATAACAGGGGGGGCAATTAATCTTTCCCTGTGGTCACAGAAGAAAGTGGAATGTTTTTAGATGTAATAACTGGTGCCCCCCTTCATCATACCCCTTCTTATTATGCCCCATATATAATGCCCCATCTCCTTATTCCCTCATTTATAGTACCCCCTATTATACTGCCCCCTCTTATAGTGCCCCCTTTGTTTTTTTTTTTAATGTTGACCCCTCATGTAGCATTAGGACGCCCAGCGCTGGCGGGTGGTGCCGTCCTCACGTTGCCTGCGCTGGGAGCGGTGCTGCCCCTAGTGGCAGAGCAGAAAGTGTATTACTGCACACAAGCCGCGATCCCTACTGCTGTACAGCACCAGCTCATGTCCTGCCACCAATGTCCCCATGTGACCGCCCACCACAATAGTGCCGAATACTCCCTGTGCCGGATGTGACCTGCGGCTGCACAATGCACGGTCCTGCTCTAGGCTTATGTTATGTATATGTGTAAGGCGGAGGAACAGCGCCCTCTAGATCTCATCTGAATTACTGCATTATACTGTGTTTTAGGACCTGTGGTCACATGTTCCTGGTGGCAGGTCCTTAATTGCAGGAGGAGTTTCTCCCTCAGTAGTTGTGACTATAACCCCCCCCCCACCGTCATCTCACCAGACCCACTGAGCACAGCGCCCCCTTGTGTATGTATATGAGGGGGTGTGGTCTCCCCAGACCCACTGACCACAGCGCCCCCTTGTGTATGTATATGAGGGGGTGTGGTCTCCCCAGATCCACTGACCACAGCGCCCCCTTGTGTATGTATATGAGGGGTTGTGGTCTCCCCAGACCCACTGACCACAGTGCCCCCTTGTGTATGTATATGAGGGGGTGTGGTCTCTCAAGATCCACTGACCACAGCGCCCCCTTGTGTATGTATATGAGGGGGTGTGGTCTCCCCAGACCCACTGACCACAGCGCCCCCTTGTGTATGTATATGAGGGGGTGTGGTCTCCCCTTCATTACAGACATGGCATCCGATTTATCTCCAGATCTTTATTACATTATAAATATTTACAATTTCTTGTTTTCAATAAAAAAATAAATACAATTAAAATACAATTTTCTCCCTGACCCCCAATCTTCAGACAAGAGGATCTGCCCCCCCACTGGGCTTGTACCCAGAATCCTTGCTGGTGGTCTTCTGGGGAGTTTTGATAGAACTGTGGGGCCCTCCACCCGGGGATCCAGAGGGGGGGCCACGGTCCTGAAGACAGCTCGGGGAGCCTGAGGAGACAGAATAAAAGAAACAACATTAATCATAGGAACTCATCTCGCTATAACCTCCACAGCGTCATCACCCTGCACCCCCAAGATCGTCATCACCACGCATCCCACCTCCCGGCCATTACCCCTGAGTGTCATCACTCTGCACCCCCACAGCATCATCACCCTGCACTCCCCCGAGCATCATCAACCCTCAGCCACAAGTGTCAGGTTAATCATTCCTCACCGGTATAGGGACTGGGTCCTCCACATTACGGCTCCCTGGTCTGGTGGGGGTAGTAGTCCCATCCTCTATACCGCTGTCTTCCCCACTCAGACTCGGTGATGATTGGACTGTGGCGCCGCCATCTTCTGGTGGTGGAAGTGACAGGACCGGGTCCAGATGACACCTTCTCCTCTTCTACTGGATCCGGAAGACTCGGCTTCTTTGGATGGAAGCTCGCTACCGTATAAGGATAATTATCCTCACCCAATCTGTCCATAGAAAGAAATGTGAGACACGGCCATTAGTACCGGAAACATCCACCACCAGCCCTACTGATTATTACAGGAGGAGGGACAACTCACCGGCAGGAGACCTCATAGGGATCGATCCACAGGGTCATCTCCTTGGGGAGGGACAGGTCCTGGTAGCTGAGGCCGCTATGGGCACAGGCCTCCAGGATGGTCTCCTCCCGGTCATTCCTGTTCACCCGGATACACCTGAAATAGGCAAATATTACACGTTAGAGAGAAGATCCTGATGGACCTGCATGAGGTCGTCTAGAGATGAGGATCCATGATGGGTTTTCTAGATATCCGGATGGATCTATATGGAGTTATCGAAAGATGTGATGGTGGGAAAATAAATGGCAAAATGCTGAAATACAGAAATATTCTACACCTGGACATGGATATAAAACATCTCCCAATAGAACAATGGAGTCATTTATGTGAGAAGCTGATGGATCAATGTTGGAATATTTAGAATTATTGCCAGAAGACAAAACTGGGATTACTAAAAAGAACAATAATGGAACAATATAAAAACATTGGAGATGTAGGAAATTCTCTAGAACAGACTATGGAGCAGGATGACATGGGAATTATTCCATTTATTCAATAAGTGCGGGAAACTTTTAGGCAAATTACTGATTTAGGAATTTTGGTAACTGATACAAAGTCCCTGATGCAGGAATGTTTGGAGATGCTGATGGATGTTGGGATGATGTTACCACATATAAGATCAGTGCATTACCTGTAGGCCCGGCCTCTCATTGGCTTCTCCGGGGACCAGTGTCCCGTGTATTTTTTGGAGATTATTTCTAAGACCTTGTCTCTGAATAGTTTGACCTTCACTGGGTCCAGTTTTTGGAATCTGTTGGCCAGAGTCTTTATATAACTAACCCCGGCCAACAGCTCCTCTCATCTCCAGGGGGACGAATGTGTAAGAGGCCATTATATCTATGGGGGGAAACAAGAACAGGGCAACTTTTTGTAAAAATAAATCTCTATAAGATATTGGGGGGGGGGGGGGGGGGTTAGAAAGATGGAGGAGATATGGGAAGAGCAACAACAAGACCGGATACAGGAAAGACCCCGAGCTCCTCTATACAAAGAGAAATAGGCAGCCAGAGAGCGAGAGCCCAAACCCGATACTAGAGCCGCACCAAGACTGAGATACAGAGAGAGAAATGGAGAGATCGGAGATGGATAGATAAATGCTGATGTGCCCGAGGAGTAAGGAGGTTATTGGCGCGCATGCGCAGAAGGTCCGGGGGAGTCGGCGCCTGCGCATTAAGGAGCAGGCACCAATACTACTGAAGAAAGATGTGAATCGCGCTGAGGGGTCCGTAAAAAGAACGGCACTCCCTTGGCAATAGAAAGGGGGCGCTATATGAGAGAGAGGTATATCACCAAGTGTAGTGAATACTATGGCTTAATAAGCTAGTGAATCCCTTTTGAGGAGGGCACATAAGAGACAAGTACATATCGCCGCCATGATTAAAACCATAAATAAGTGGATGCAATGTTATAAATGGGATAATAAAATGGAGTAAATTATATATAGAACATTTTCAAAGTGACTGGTTGAGCAAATAAATCGAATGGACTACTAATATTGTATGTAACATAACAGTATACATGAGACCGGTTTATTGGTTTTGGGCGCATGTAAACCGCTCGAGGCTAACGGATTCTTAAGGGTACAAGACCTCTTGAAGGTGACTGGGGGGAGGGGGGGCACAGGGAACGGAGCTCCTGAGATGGGGGTCGTGCAAGAGGAGATTCCAATCTGACTGCCATCATTGGAATATGTGGTAATGAAATTAATATTAGTTTTTCGGGAGGGTACTTTGCTCTCTTTTGGGTTCAAAGCAATCAGCTTGACTGGTGGCCCCGGCCCTGGCACATGCCGGAGAGACAGGAGGTGGATATCCTTTGGCGAGGAACCTGTTGCACAGAAGCTTGCTTTGGGTGGTGTAATCTTCATCCGTCGTGCAATTACGCCTAATTCTCTTAAATTGCCCGAACGTGATGTTGGTCTTCCATTTTTTTTATTTTCATAGTGACTACTAGTAAAATCGAGGTAACCATTACGATCTACCGCCTTGAAGTAGGTTTTGGTGAGGATTTTGTCATTGAAACGGGGAATCGTTATATCTAGGAATTCAATTTCTTCTTTAGTAATGTTGGAAGTGAATTCCAGGCCCCAGTTGTTGTTAATATCTCGAATGAAATTGATGGCCTCATCTTTTGTCCCGCAATAATAAAAATATCATCTATGTAACATTTGTAGGTGAGGCATTTGTTGGAGGATGGATGTGTAAAGATGTTTTGTTCTTCAAATCAGCCCACATAGAGGTTTGCGTAGCTCGGGGCAAACTTACTGCCCATGGCCGTGCCTCTTCTTTGGATAAAAATCCGTTCTTGAAAGAAAATAATTATGGTTCAATATGAAGGAGACGGCTGCAAGGATGAACGTGGTTTGCGTATCGGACATTGTGGGATCTTGTCTTGGATTTTGTACTGTTACGTGAATACCGAGGTCATGAGGGGTCACAGTATAAAGAGGATGATTCACACTTGTTTCTGACCATGGACATTTATGTGAGTGGTAAAAATGTTTAAAGATGGAAGTTTTCTGGCATTTTTGTAGGCAGAGATCTACGTAATGTGATAAATCTGCAGTAAAGGGAGTTGATACCAGGGCGTCCAGGCAGGCCCGGCGTCGGCATCCGGCTGACCGGGGCCCCAGAGCTCCAAAGGGGCCCACCACTATCTATTACTTGCCCGTGGCCGTCCCTGCCCTACCCACCTCTCCTGAGAAGCGGCACGTCCCGCGCCTCGCGTCAGGCCCGGTCATTGTGCTTCGAGTGCCTCACAGGGCCTATGCGGTCTCCTTCCTGAGCTTGCCACCACGTTCCCACCAGGGTGAGTATAATTGCAACATATGTAAATGCATTGATAAATACACTCACCGGCCACTTTATTAGGTACACCATGCTAATAACGGGTTGGACCCCCGTTTGCCTTCAGAACTGCCTCAATTCTTCGTGGCATAGATACAACAAGGTGCTGGAAGCTCCTCAGAGATTTTGGTCCATATTGACATGATGGCATCACACAGTTGCCGCAGATTTGTCGGCTGCACATCCATGATGCGAATCTCCCGTTCCACCACATCCCAAAGATGCTCTATTGGATTGAGATCTGGTGACTGTGGAGGCCATTTGTGTCCAGTGACCTCATTGTCATGTTCAAGAAACCAGTCTGAGATGCTTCCAGCTTTATGACATGGCGCATTATCCTGCTGAAAGTAGCCATCAGATGTTACAGGGGACATTGTGCTCATAAAGGGATGGACATGGTCAGCAACAATACTCAGGTAGGCTGTGGCGTTGTACCAAGGGGCCCAAAGACACCATGACACCACCACCACCAGCCTGAGCCGCTGATACAAGGCAGGATGGATCCATGACACCAGCACCACCAGCCTGAGCCGCTGATACAAGGCAGGATGGATCCATGCTTTCATGTTGTTGTACCAAATTCTGACCCTACCATCCGAATGTCGCAGCAGAAATCGAGACTCATCAGACGAGGCAAAGTTTTTCCAATCTTCTACTGTCCAATTTCGATGAGCTTGTGCAAATTGTAGCCTCAGTTTCCTGTTCTTAGCTGAAAGGAGTGGCACCCGGTGTGGTCTTCTGCTGCTGTAGCCCATCTGCCTCAAAGTTGGACGTACTGTGCGTTCAGAGATGCTCTTCTGCCTACCTTGGTTGTAACGGGTGGCGTTTTGAGTCACTGTTGCCTTTCTATCAGCTCGAACCAGTCTGCCCATTCTGCTCTGACCTCTGGCATCAACAAGGCATTTCCGCCCACAGAACTGCCGCTCACTGGATGTTTTTTCTTTTTCAGACCATTCTCTGTAAACCCTAGAGATGGTTGTGCGTGAAAATCCCAGTAGATCAGCAGTTTCTGAAATACTCAGACCAGCCCTTCTGGCACCAACAACCATGCCACGTTCAAAGGCCACAAATCACCTTTCTTCCCCATACTGATGCTCGGGAGAACTGCAGGAGATTGTCTTGACCATGTCTACATACCTAAAATGCACTGAGTTGCCGCCATGTGATTGGCTGATTAGAAATTAAGTGTTAACGAGCAGTTGGACAGGTGTACCTAATAAAGTGGCCGGTGAGTGTATATCGCTGCCATGTGACCACTCACTAGACTCGTCATCAAGTGAATTTCCTAATTCTAATTGTCTGGAAAACTTTGGAGGAAGCAAAATTTTAAACTGATTTTTCTGTTCATTAGAATTCAAATTTCTCAGATTTCCTGATTCCTGCACACATGGATTTTTACATCCTATGTGGGAACCCCTTTGATCAGATTCAATAGATTTTTTTTTTTTTTTTTTTTTTTTTTTTTTTTACTTTAAGCTGGAAGCCTGGGGGACACCACTAATAACTGGTGACCATTCCGAGTAGGAATCATTGACCTCATCTCTGGATCCTTCAGCCGGTTCTCAATCCAATTGCAAATTATTTCTTCCAAACCAATAGCCCTAATGTTGCCCATCAGGCGTCTGTAAAGGCATTGGACCCTGTCCCTCAAAGTCCAGTTCTGTTCATGATCATTATATTCACCACATTCTGTTCTGTCATTTAGATGGATTTATCAGATGCAACTTATGGTCCCACAATACATTTGTGTACGTGAGGTGGTTGGTCAATATTTCCCAGCTCCCCAGTGTCTGTAGCCAGAAGCCTCGCTGGTGGTCATTGTCTGAGAAATGGGGGACACAGTCCTGAAAACTGCTCCTGGGGCGGCCCGAAGAGATAAAGGAAAAAAATCTAAATTGATCGTAGGTCCTTAAGAGCCCCAACATCCTGCACCCTGAGCATCGGACTGTAGAGGGAGGGTAAATGATTCCTCACCTGAATTGGTACAGGGTTCTCCCATATGTCCTATACACTTCGGCTCCATGGTCTTGTGGGGGTAGTAGTCCCAGGACTATTAATATCTATACTGCTGTCTGCGCCCCCCCAGTGATGGCCGGGAGTGTGGAGCAAGTGATGGGACTGGAACCAGATGACACTTGCTGCTCTTCTATAGGATCTGGATGATGCGGCTTCCTTGGGTCGAAGCTCACCACCGTGTATGGATAGTTGTCTTTCTAATGGACAGATTGGGTGAAGACATGTGGGACACGGCCATTAGTACTAGAAACCGTCCACCACTAACCATATAGAGTTTTATAGGAAGTGATTACTCGCTGTCCCTCTTCCTATTCTGCTTTGGTACTCTTTCACTAAATGCCACAAGGATGTTTTGAAGTAGAATTCTCTTCTCTAAATTTCTGGAAACATGCTTTTGTTAAAATATTTTGTGGTTGTTTGTATCCATGTTTTCTTTGTGGGACATGTCTGTACATTAACTGATCAAAGGTTGAATTGTCAGACTTCATTTGATTTATCCATAGGGTCATCTCCTTGGGGAGGGACAGGTCCTGGTAGCTGAGGCCACTATGGGCACAGGCCTCCAGGATGGTCTCCTCCCAGTCATTCCTGTTCACCTGGATACACCTGAAATAGGCAAATATTACACGTTAGAGAGAAGATCCTGATGGACCTGCATGAGGTCGTCTAGAGATGATGATCCATGATGGGTTTTTGAGAACCTCCATACAGATCTATCAGGATATCTAAAGATGTGAAGGCAGGAAATGTGTGGAATAAAAATGGTTAATTAATTATCGACCAATACAGAAATATTCTAGAACTGGACATGGACCAGTGGGGGGAATTATTTTGGTTATTATAGGGCCAATGGAACAAAACAAAATGGATAATGGAACAATATAAAAACCATTAAATGTTTAAAGCTGCCGATACACGATGTAGGGAATTCTCTACAACTGACCATGGACAGTACATCTGTAGAGATCACTCAGGAAATCATTTAAAGTCATTTACTGGTTGTCAATAGAGCGATGGGAAATTTTGGTAATTTGAGCAAGTGAAGGGAACTTCTGGGCAAACTCCTGATTGGATACATCATTCCTCTCCTGTTATTGGTGCAGGGTTCTCCCATATTTCCTCCACATTCTGATCTTGGAGTAGTCCCATCACTGTTAGTATCTAGACCGCTGTCTGTTTCTTCCAGACCCTATAGAAGAGCAGCAAGTGTCATCTGGTTCCAGTCCCATTACAGAGTGAGTGGGGATGATGAGGTTTCCTTGGGTTGAAGCTCACCACCGTGTATGGATAGTTGTCCTCACCCCAATCTGTCCATAGAAAGATTTGAGACACGGTCATTAGTCCTGCAAACCAGCCACCAGTAACCATATGGAGTATTATAGGAAGAGGGATTCCTTACTGGCAGATATCATGGGGATTAATCCACAGGGTCATCTCCTTGGGTAGGGACAGGTCCTGGTAGCTTAGGTCACTATGGGCACAGGCCTCCAGGATGGTCTCCTCCCGGTCATTCCTGTTGATCCTTATACATCTGTGTTGCTTCAGGGTTCTCCCATATTTCCTCCACACTTCGGCTCATGATCTTATGGGGGTAGTGGTCCCATCACTGTTAATATCTCTACCGCTGTCTGTTTCTCCCCCACTTGGACTTGGTGATTGGACTGGTACATGACACTTGCCGCTCTTGTATAGGGTCTGGATGATGAGGCTTCTTTGGGCCTCCACCGTGTATGGATAGTGGTCTTCTCCCAATCTGTCCATAGAAAGATATGAGACACTGTCATTAGTAGTGAGAACCATCCACTACCGACCTGGAGTATTAGAGGGTTGCCATGAACCTTGCTGCTCAATGACTGGATGTAGGTTCAGAAAGGAGCCTGTTGGGTCTCTCTGGACCGTGCTCTGACAGCTTTCCACCCTCTAATAACCAAAGTGATGCAGCTGCCACCACTAGTCATATATCGGCTGACAAGACTCCTAAGATACATTTATGCACCAATAATAGATTAATCAATGTAGGTAACATCTCCAAGTTATGGAATCATTGGAACACAAGAAGCTTTTTTAATTGTATGCACTGTCCTTTTTATATTAAATATATTTTATATTAATTTTATAATAAGGGTTATTGTACAAAAAGGGTCACACAATAAACAAACATACAGTTCAAAAAATATCAGCAAAAATATAGGAAACTGAGCTTAATACATTATCTGACGTTTTTATTCTGGTGCCCGGGGAAGCTGAAAGGCCTGATGACACTGTCCACCGGGAACCCCCAAAGAATAAGAATCTATTTAGGTCTTTTAAAAAAAATTGTAATATTCCCTAGCACCCCCTGCTTGTGGTGACACCAGGAGGCCAGGCTGAGGATAATTGCCTTGTCACTAGGTGTAAACCTCAGACTCTTCTTGGCTGATATCTTGCCCTGTGGACATCCTATACACTTGGTTGTAATTCCAGCTTTTCCCTCCTGTCTCCACATACTATGCATGAAGATTTTAATGGAAACAAATTGCATAACCCCTGAGCTATTCCCATCTGAGATTCCTCTGAAACTCCAGCAACAATGCTCAGAAATATATAAAAAAAATTCTCTATGCAAAACAAACAAATGTTAAATACATTATATTATCCATAATCTGATGCGTTTCGGACGCCATGTGTCCTTAGTCGTAGCCTAAAAGCAAAGACTAATTGCAAAGTATTTGGAGGGTAAGAGCTAGGGATTATGGGAATGGGGCTATCGCCTCCTGTAGCATAAATAACTAATACAAAGCCCTATACATCCTCACTATAAAGAAATGGTGACGTGTACTGGTTATTAGTATTACCGTACACACAAGATATCATTACAAGTCTCTTCTATAATTCATACCAACCGGTACTTGGGTTCCTGAAAGCATCTCTCATACGGAGGCTTCTGGTCCAATCTCCGCCTCTCTGTGGGCGGGGCACTCGCTCAATGGGCAGAACTCATAAGCCAGATACATCTCCGTGATGTACAAATCTGAAGTGTTTGGATAAACCCTGGCAGAGGGAGAGTTCTGGTTTGGATGTGATGTCCGTAATGTGTTCTGATGGGATTTTTCAATTTGCATATTGTGCACCTGAAATATTTTGGTTTCTATAGGCCCAATAGAACCAATGGTGAATGTTTATAGAACAATGTAGTCATCTGAGATGCTGATAAATCCATGCTGGAATTTTTTTAATTATTTCCGAATAATGGAACAATATAAAATAAATTACAAATGTTTGCAGATGCCAATACAAAAGTTTTTAGAGATCACTTGGGAATTTTTTTCTAGTTGTTTACTGGTTAATGGAGCAATGGGAAATTTTGCTAATTTTTTTGGAGCTGCTGCTGGTCACATATAGGAATTTGATTCCAGATGGGAGGGAAAATATGGGGCAAGTTGTCAAATGAGGAACTTTTGGGCAAACTACTGATTAAACCAATTTAGAAATTTTGGAATTTTTAAAATGCTAATTTTTTTTTTCTGGAGGAAATTGTTGGTTTCTAGAAATGCTTATGAGATGCAGGAAGAGCAAAGGAGATGTCCAGAGGGTGGGGGGGGAGGGGTTGTCTGCTGCCTGAGGGTTATGGCGTTTCCACAGATGGATGGAAAGATTAGGGTTGGGTCGGTTCTAAACTCTGCTCCAGTCTGTATTTTTATCTTTTTGATCTTTACCTACTATTTGGAGCTGGAGCTTTGGATATTTTTTTTTTCCTCTTTGTGACAAGTTCAGTCTTTTGGATTAAGTTTTTGGTGCTTTAGGTTGGAGATGGCTGGGACCATCACTGATGTTCTGCACTCCTCACCCCTGTCCTACTGCAGTAGTATATAGCTGGGTATCTATATTGAGTCCCTGTGTCGGTGACTGGCAGTAATTGTACTTTACGGCCATCTTGGTTCTGACCCAGTTAGTATGACATTGCCTTTAGCTGTTTGTCTTCCTGTCTGTATTCCTCTTTTGCTGTGCACTTACCAGTGTAGGGACCGCCGCCCAGTTGCCGCCTGTGATTTGGCGCAGGGCCTGGCAAGTAGGTAGGGACAGGGGTTGTGGGAAGCTCAGGGCTCACTTTCACTCCTAGCACAACAGAATATCAAACCCTACACTAGTATGGAGGCCACAGATGCATCGTTCTGTCTGCTGCAGATTCTGGTTCAGGTGGTGATGTGTACTGCTGCAGGAACAGGGGAACAGTGCCTTTTTTTTTTTTTTTTTTCTGTCCGTAATGAAACCTAATTTACCGGAGTCTTTATGCAATAGTGTCGGGAGGGGTGAGGTTCCTCCTCTGGGGAATAGTTTAAGCTTTATTTTTGGTTGAGGCCTTGGTCTTTTTGGACAAGTTATTTATCCCTTTTGCTTGGAGACCCCCAGGTGAGGGCATTGTATCCAACTCTTGATGCTCAATAACTTTCCTGTGATTCAGACTTGTTTTGGTGATATTGTACGAGGACCCTGACAAGGCGGCATGTGCTGGGGCCACTAATGTGTCTGTGCTGGGGCCACTAATGTATCTGTGCCAGGGAAAGGCTCCTGTAGAGGTGAAATATACTGAATTAAGGAGCAATTATTACAACTAGGGCTGAGGTCAGACTCGGGATTACCCATGTAGGTCAGTTTAGGCATCAAACCTAATCCTAGTGCTGGAAGAGGCCGCGTCTGTAGCTGTTTGGAGGCTTCGGAAATGTCAGACTATGTTCTTCATTCTGCTTCTTTGTACCTTCCAAACCTAAATAAATTCTAAGCCTCCTCCTGTGCCCCTAGTGTTTTGGGGTCCTGCTTTAGACCACAGAATGGAAGTTGTAGCATTACAAGGCTGCATTGAAGCCGTATCCCATGATACTGGTGGTGGGGATGTAGACCCCCAGCTGGCACATAGCACCTGGTCAGGGTCTTATCAGATGATGGAAGTGGTAGTCTGGTATGAAGATGCTGACTACTTCTGGTGGAGTAGCTGACCAGCCTGGAGCTGGGTACTTGTAGTAAGAATCTAGAAGAGATCATGAAAATTATTAACTCTTCGATTAAAGCTGGTCACTTTCATGTGAAATACAAAAGACACGGCTAATTCTGACCCCCCCCCCTCCCACCTCTTTCCATATAGCTGCAGCCTGTCCCTAGTCAATGAACCCAAAACTTCCTCACATTTATGTAAAGCGGATTATGTAATTCTTCCAGCTCTTCATATCTTAGCAGTGATTATTTGTAACAATGCTCCCTGGGGTCCTCCACTGGAACTTGTTGGCCCCATACAAATACTAACAAAATTCATTCTGTGAACGGTGGGGAAATGATCCTGTTGGAAGGTCCTTCAGACTTCTAACAATTTCTCATTGCACAAATGGTAAGTGACTTGATCTGAGTAGTTATGGTAATTGCCCAATTTGGTGACATTTGACCCCTTGCCCTCAGCACCCTGTTATGTATACAAGGGGCTGGGCTCATGTGTAAGACCAGGCGCAAATATCTCTGGATCTTTATTACAATATAAATATTTACAATTAGTTTTTATAAAAAACCAAACTAATAATCAGCCCTAGATCTGCACCCTAGAGTAGCGCAGAAGCCTTGCTGGGGGTCATCAGGAAAATTGTCATAGAATAGTGGGACCCTCCACCTGGGGGTCCAGAGGGGGGTGTGATCTTTAAGAGGAAAAATCAAAATTTACATTTAATCATAGGACATTAAGAGCACCCCAGAGGGTCCCTGTGTAGCAGAGGGAGGGTAAAACATTCCTCACCTGTAGTGGTACAGGGTTCTCCCATATTTCCCCTCCACTCCGGCTCCATGGTCTTGTGGGGGTAGTAGTCCCATCACTGTTGCCATCTATACCACTGTTTGTTTCTTCCCCACTCAGACTCGGTGATGATGGGACTGTGGAGCCGCCATCTTCTGGTGTTGGGGTGGAGGAAGTGACTGGACCGGGTCCAGATGACATTTGCTGCTCTTCTACTGGATCCGGAAGACGCGGCTTCTTTGGATGGAAGCTCGCTACCGTATAAGGATAATTATCCTCCCCTAATCTGTCCATAGAAAGAAATGTGAGACACGGTCATTAGTACCGGAAACATCCACCACCAGCCCTACTGAGTATTACAGGAGGAGGGACTACTCACCGGCAGGAGACCTCGTAGGGATCGATCCACAGGGTCATCTCCTTGGGGAGGGACAGGTCCTGGTAGCTGAGGCCACTATGGGCACAGGCCTCCAGGATGGTCTCCTCCCGGTCATTCCTGTTCACCCGGATACACCTGAAATAGGCAAATATTACACGTTAGAGAGAAGATCCTGATGGACCTGCATGAGGTCGTCTAGAGATGATCAATGATGGGTTTTCCTACATATCAGAACTCCGGTTAGATCTAAGGATATCCATAAACTTCCCATCTTGGTCTTTTTACAAGGCTTGAATGGGAATTTGATCATAGGACATTAAGAGCGCCATCACCCTGCACCCCCAAGCATCTCACTGTAGAGTAGTGAAGGTAAATAATTTCTTATCAGTATGCGTTCTCCCATACTTCCTCCACATTGCAGCTCCATGGTCTGGTGGGGGTAGTAGTCCAATCCTCTATACCGCTGTCTTCCCCATTTAGACTTGGGTGATGATGGGACTGTGGAGCCGCCATCTTGTGGTGGGGACGTGGAGGAAGTGACTGGACCGGGTCCACATGATACTAGTAGTGAGGAATACATACCTTTCGTCAAACCGCCCACTTCCTGTAAAGTGACAGATGCCACGCCCCCTTTGATTCTGCACTATTTCCCCTTCCCTCCCTTTTTTTTTGGGGTGACATGGATGTAATGCATGGGGGTGCAGGGAGGATGTAATGTGCAGAGATATAAATTTAATTATATACGGATTGTTTCCTTATGCCCAGTGTCTTAGCTTCCTGATGGCTTCACGCCACTTCTTTTAGTTTGGTTTTTCTGCCTTTCTTTTAGAGGTGTTTCCCCTATGGCTGAGACTAAGTCATCACTCGCCTGGCGCAGTATAGATTTTCCTTTACCACCAGTGTTTTTCGAGGCCACTTGCATCTTAATCTCTGACATCTTGTCTAAGAAGAAACGTGTTTTCCCGGGTACATTTGTCGCACTAATGATAGAATTTGCAGTTTTATGTTCGACTCTTTGTACCCTGACAAAATATTAATATACTTGGATTTCTATGATGGACGCACTTGGTAAATGCGTTCTCTGTCACTATTGTCACCAGCGCTCTCCATGAGGTCATCAATAGTCACATTTACCTTGTCAGGTGGAAATAATTCCTCTATGAATGTCTGCAGCCGCCCCTCAATAACCCTGATGTCAGGAAAAGAATGAGACGTCATCGTATAACTTCTGCCAACGCATAAAACCAGACAATGTTCTGGGGTTTGTGAGATAAATGAGGAGCCGCGTTCTGTAACTGTTTTACATAATAACTTTTTCCAGAATTGGACGGTCCTGCTAAATACAGGATAAAGGGTTTTGTAGCCGAGTGTCCAGAATATTAGAATCCAAAAGGCAACGTTGTAAAATCTTCTAACAATTGTCTTTGTATAACGCACCTTTGTGTCTTTTGCAGCGTCTCGATTCAATATTCCAGGACTTCTTATTTCATACAATGCCCGATGTGTCACTTTTATTCACTTTTGGGTTTGAGGTGGAGTTGTGGGGGTAATCCAAAACCAAGTCCTTAAGGCTATCAAAATGAATAATCTGGGTGTTAATGCAACTAAGTGTTTGCCCTTAACCCTTAAGACTGTTTTGCCTGTGTTCAGTTGTTATATGTAAGTTTTTGGATATAAACAGTGTTGTACATGTCGTCAGGAATCTCTTGTTAATTCCCCCAGGTAATCGCCTAAAGGAAAGATCCAATCACCCTCTCGGTGCACAAAAATGACCGAATCTGTATCATAAAGGCCTCTCTCCTGCAGTCTATCCAGAAGCTTGTGCACTTCTAGTCTGGTGCAGGCGGCTGTAAAGCGGCTACAAAAATAGCTTTTGTTTACTGTGTGATCCTTGGTGGGTTTCAAGTTGAGTTAATGTTGTCATCAATAAAATGTAACTCGGAGTACGGTAGAAAGACTTACTAAAACGGTTCAGAAGAACAAGTCTCTTGGTGGATGAACCATAACTATAGAAATGCCAAAGTAACTTTTGATGTAACTAAACTTGCCATAAATGATGCGCGGATGACCCACAGGACGGAGCTTTGTTTTGTTATCACAGGGATAAAGACTAGTAAAATCCTAGTAATGTATCGTTTCCCCTTCTAACAGCTTGTGATATATTTATGGCATTAGTCCCCTGTGATGCTCTTTATGGGGGGGGCGGGGGGGGGAGGAGTAGTGCGATTGAGAATTGCATTATGAGTAGAAATGTTTGGAATCGGTTTTAACCGTTTCTTTCCATTCAGGTTCCCACATTTCTCGCACAATGTAACCACAGCTCTGAAGATCTCTTCTTACTCAAACCCTGATAGCTGCCCATCGCTGGCACTTGTGACCTTGTGTTTGCCTCACTAATAGAAATGGGGCGACCGTGGTAAAAACACCCCTGAAACGCCCACTTTCTTTTCACCCTTTGCCTTTTGAATGTCAATGTTTTTTGTGGTACATACATGAGCCAGTGAATAGCCGGGGTGGGGGGTGGGGGGGAAACGTTTTTGTGGTAATGGCAATGGTGTTTTTTGGCATAGATGGCCATGCACAGAGAAGCCGGAGCGATGAGCTGGAAGGGATCTACATAGCGCGTTCCCACAACCGTTTTCTTCTTGCCCTTACAGTATTTTGAAACTTTATTTGTCCTTATCTCTCTGTAGCGCACTTGTCTCAAAACTTCAACGTTTACTTACAGTACGATTTCAATTTAGATTAAGTTTTGCTTTCAAGTAATTCCTTTTTGTCGCTAGGCATCATGTATCATCGTTTATACGGTAGAAAAGACACTTGTCCAAGTTCAAATAAGGAAGGGATTGGATGAGGAAGATTTATGGGAAACATAACATACATTCTGTATAACATAACCATCAATGTTATTTGGGTGTAAAAAGGCATCTAGACCCTTCTTGAAGCTCTCTGCTGTCCCTGCTGTGACCAGCGCCGGAGCTCTCTGCTGTCCCTGCTGTGACCAGCGCCGGAGCTCTCTGCTGTCCCTGCTGTGACCAGCGCCGGAGCTCTCTGCTGTCCCTGCTGTGACCAGCGCCGGAGCTCTCTGCTGTCCCTGCTGTGACCAGCGCCGGAGCTCTCTGCTGTCCCTGCTGTGTCCAGCGCCTGAGCTCTCTGCTGTCCCTGCTGTGACCAGCGCCTGAGCTCTCTGCTGTCCCTGCTGTGACCAGCGCCTGAGCTCTCTGCTGTCCCTGTTGTGACCGGCGCCTGAGCTCTCTGCTGTCCCTGTTGTGACCGGCGCCTGAGCTCTCTGCTGTCCCTGTTGTGACCGGCGCCTGAGCTCTCTGCTGTCCCTGTTGTGACCGGCGCCTGAGCTCTCTGTTGTCCCTGCTGTGACCGGCGCCTGAGCTCTCTGCTGCCCCTGCTGTGACCGGCGCCTGAGCTCTCTGCTGCCCCTGCTGTGACCGGCGCCTGAGCTCTCTGCTGTCCCTGTTGTGACCGGCGCCTGAGCTCTCTGCTGTCCCTGTTGTGACCGGCGCCTGAGCTCTTTGCTGTCCCTGTTGTGACCGGCGCCTGAGCTCTTTGCTGTCCCTGTTGTGACCGGCGCCTGAGCTCTTTGCTGTCCCTGTTGTGACCGGCGCCTGAGCTCTCTGCTGTCCCTGTTGTGACCGGCGCCTGAGCTCTCTGCTGTCCCTGCATTGTTAAAAGGGACACTTTCCACACTTTTTTTTTTTTTTTTTTTAATCCTGAAGACCCCTTAGCTTGAGGAAGCTTCATGGGAATGAAATTTGGAGAATCTATGAATCTTATTTTCATGTTGGGCAAGGACACTCAGACGACCTCCTTGAGTAATCATAAGAAATATTTGAATAAGTTCTTCAACCGCGCTGAAACTCACTAACTCATTGTCTGGGAGACCCAAATCCAGGTGACTATCTATCTAGCACGTGACAATAACCCGCCATCATCAATATCGCCAATGGCCATGAGGGCACAGCCAGCCGCTAAACAGATTAGAATCCTAATTATTAGTCCTACAACCAAGTCCTCTTCTGTGTAATGATACGACTGTAGCTATAGCTTTCAGCTTCCACTTCCCACCACCTCTTCCATTTCTGAGTTACCACTAGTTTTGCACAATCTGATGCTAAACCTTCAGCGTTACTCTGCAGTGTGGCCGCTACCGCATTTAGGAAAGTTTTCGAATAAATTCTTGGACTTCTTTGTTGAGTCTCCAGGATCTAGTGTCTGGCCACCTTCATGCCATAACTGAACACAATCGCGAGGATGGCCGCCCCGGAGGACATGGTCTAGTAACGTGTGACCGGCTTCATGCACAGATCTAACAGCTTCTCCAAATGACTGAATACCATCTAAATTCTCAAAAGCGTCCAATTTCCTGCATGTGTTGCTTCCCCACTCAGGTCTGCCATCTTCTTCCTGGAGCATGTAAGTGCTGATCTTGCAACACATTTTGGTTTTTAATTTCCGCAGGTTGTCTGACATCCACGCCCCCCGATTTGTGTCACATGAACCCAGCGCCAATGCGCCACAATCTGATCCTGTGCGCCAAAAACCCGGGGCTATTCAACACAAAATGGAAAAATTCGCTAAACCCGATGGAAAAGCATCCAACGGAACCTTAGTAAATGTGCCCCATAAACTTTCTGTTGTTGCTAACATTGACTTGCCAGGAAGACTTCATGGTTAATAATAATAAACTTTATATAGCGCCATCATATTTTGTTGCGCTTTACAAATCATAGGGGACAAATATAATAAAACATGACGGAGCACAAACATTCGTATGGAACAAGAGTGAGGTCCCTGCTCACAAGAGCTTACAGTTTATGAGGAGGAGTGGGGAAACGCAAGAGGTAAAAGAATATATAATGGTCAAGCCATTCTTAAGGGAATAGAACAAAATATAATAAATGGAATTGCTGTCGCTTGACCCAGTCATAAGCAGTCATCTTATATACAAGGGTGAATGGGACTGCAGAGAAGTCTGGTGCCTGTTGGTTGCTGGATAACAGATGGGAGGAGGACACAGGACGGGTTAGTAGAAGAGTTAAAACTTCATGCAGTTAATGAGTGTTATAGGCTTGCCTAAAGAAATGGGTTTTAAGAGCACGTTTTGAAACTTTGGAGGTTAGGTGTTAGTCTGATAGTCCGGGGCAGAGCATTCCATAGAATTGGTGCAGCTCTAGAGAAGTCTTGCAGACGCGAGTGGGAGGTCCGCACTAGTGCGGAGGTTAATCTAAGATCACTGGCGGATCTAAGAGCACGGGTTGGGTGATAGACTGTTATAAGAGAGGAGAGGTAAGGGGGTGCAGCATTTATACAGAGCTTTATGGATGAGGGTTATTTTAAACTGTATTTGAAAGGAGACTGGCAGCCAATGCAGTGACTGGCATGAACTGGAGGCATCTGTGAAGAGAAGATATTAGATTAGTAAAATAGACCTGTTTAGCGAGGTGAAGGGCAGAGTTATCGGATTGGAGCATAAATTTAAAGTGAAGAAAGTCAGAGGAAGTGCCCGATTTTTCTCCAGGCATTTGGCACTCCTGTAGCACTTACGCAGGAAACGGGTTTGTGCCGTGTGCCAAGGTTGCCTACATTTGTGTTGAAAGGCTCGAACGGATGGTGGTGCCATCTTATCTAGGGCACTTTTGAGAACATCATAATGATAAGTAGCCAGGTTAGGACAGGAGAGAGGAGATGGGGGACAGCGATGGCTGCATAGTCTCTGCGAGGTGGGGAACACTAATGGCACGTGGGTTCCGGTATGTGTGATACATGGACTTATTCTGTACAGGAAAGAACTATTTACAGTAAAAGAGAGAAGGTTATGGTCTGAAAGTGGAAAGTTATTGTTAGTAAAGTCAGAGACAGAAGGGTCGGGCAAAGACCAAGTCAAGGATGTTTCCCTCTTGGTGGGTAGGAGAATCAGTTGTACAAGTCCCAGAGGTAGTAAGTGATAAAAGCTGAGAGGCTGAAGAGGAGATGGGGGTGTTCATAGGGATGTTAAAGTCTCCCATGATGAATGTTGGGATGTCACAAGATAAAAAGTGAGGGAGCCAGGAAGCAAAGTGATCAAGGAACTGGTAGGGTGAGCCGGGAGGACGGTATACTACAGCCACACGAAGAGGGAATGGGCGGAAAAGTCTGAGGGTGTGGACCTCAAAAGATGGGAAGGTAAGAGAGGGGACAGGAGGAATGACCTGGAAAGTGCATCATGGAGAGAGCATGCCTACCCCTGCTCCCTGCCTATTATCAGGTCTGGAGGAGTGAGAGAAGTGCAAACCATCATAGCACAGTGCAGCAGGGGAGGCAGTGTCATCCTGCTGGATCCATGTTTCGGTGATAGCCAGCAAGTAAAAGGACTTGGAAAGAAACAGGTCGTGAATGGACTCCAGTTTATTGCACACAGAGCGGGCGTTCCAGAGGGCACATGTGAAAGGAGTTGTAAGACGGGAAGGGGAGATAGTAGAGGGAATGCACTGGATATTGATGAGGTTAGTAGGGTTCCTATGAGGGGTGGAAAGTTTTGAGCTGGAAGGAGGACCAGGGTTTGGACAGATATCACCTGCTACAAGTAGGAAGAGAATAGACAAGGAAAGAAGATGATGAAGTGATTTATGAGAAGGTGAACTCTGCGTCACGGCAGAACCAGATGGAGTATGGGGGGTTGGCTAAAGTATAGAGAACATGGGAGGAGTACAAGGGTGAAGGAAGGATTGAGGAACAGATGTGAACGGAAGACACTGATGGGATAGACGGATGAAAGGAGAGGAGAAAAACCAGGTAGCAATAGTACAAAGCCATTGAAGAGGTAGACAGACAGATTTCTACAGATATGAAAATTGATGAGTTTACCTTTCTCTTGCCCTTTCTAATTGCCGCTTTTATAATTGCCATTCTCAAAGTATTGTGTGACACTCGAGCTATAGGACACTCGCTATAGGACGGTCTGCAGCCTAGAGGAAACTAAATGTAAAGGGAAGGGGCAGAGCCATGCTTGGATTGTAAAATCATTAGCCCCCAAATGCAGGACACACGAGGGACAGTTTCTCTTCCAAAGAAAAACAGTTTCTAGATATAAAGATCAAACAGGATTGTAAACTTTAGGAAGAAGAATTTGGGTTACCATTAAAGACGGCAGATCAGGACACAGATGAAAATTGCAGGGATGTAACAGCAAGCAGTGATGGGTTACCGGGCCTAATTCTATGCATAAAAATATAAGCAAGGGATAAAAATTTCTGAGATTGTATGAGATGTATCATTTACACAGATCCCATCTTGGCTAAATTTGTATGTTCTCTCCGTGTATGTGGTGGGGTTATCTCCGGGTCCTCTGGTTTTCTCCCACACTCAAAAACATACTGGTAGGTGATTGCCAAATCAGTCCCTGTCCCCATGAGGCTCACAAACTCTGTGCAGCGCTGCGGAATCTGTAGGCGAATATAAAGGAATTATTAGTATAAGTATTAGTGAGCGGCTCTCATGGGGTGGAACAAATGTGACAATGAGTGATATACAGTATAAAACTAGACTGACCCGGTTTGTGGGTGTAAATGAAAGTACAAATCTCAGTGTTCAGAGCCGATGCGCCGGATAAAGTTACTGGAGTATAAAGACAATTGGTGTAAAATGTTGTAGATGTCACAAAGTATTTGGTGTTTTCCTCAGTTGTACAAACCCAAACCTCAGGTAAAACCTAATCCTATGGGAACAATAGGAGTGCGGGTCCTGCTCACAAGAGCTTACAGTCTGAGGAAGGGGGGAGGGACAAGGGATGAGACCACGTATAATAGTCCCTGGGGGGGGGGGAGACACAAGGGATGAGACCACGTATAATAGTCCAGGGGGGAGAATTTTTCTTTTGCGGTTTTGGCCGATACATAGAAAACGTGAAGGTTTTTCATATTCTTTTAGAATAGTCGTATCTGAGAAGTTATGGAACAATATCGGAGATTTTTCATTTTTGCCGATGGACAAAACCGATTTTATTAAAGAATTATAATCGCACAATATAAAAGCATTTGGTTTTTTGGAAGATGCCGATACCCCATGTAGGAGATTCTCTAGGACTGACCCTGGAGCAATATGACCGGAGACCATTCATGAAGACGTCTGTAGTGATGGAGCCGTCACTGGAGCCATGGGAAAGTCCTCACATTTTTGGAGACTCTGCCCAAAAGTTTCCTTCTCTTGCTCATTGGCCACTTCCAAAACTCCCCGTATTTCCCCCCGCAGTTGGTATAAATCTCTATATAACCAGCAAACTACTTTGTTACCAAAAATTCTTAATTGAACGACCTTTATATAAATTCCCGATTGGATCCAAGGATGAATATAGAAATTATCAGAAAGTCCCTGATGCAGGAATGTTTGGAGATGCTGATGGATGTTGGGATGATGTTACCACATATCAGAGCAGTGCGTTACCTGTAGGCCCGGCCTCTCATTGGCTTCTCTGGGGACCAGTGTCCTGTGTATTTTTTCATAAGAATTTCCAAGATTTTGTCCCCAAATATTTGCACCTTCACTGGGTCCAGTTTTTGGAATCTGTTGGCCAAAGTCTTTATATAACTTACCCCGGCCAACAGCTCCTCTCATCTCCAGTGGGGCGAGGGTGTAAGACGCCATTATATCTATGGGAGAACTAGAAAAGGTCATCTGTTAAAGGGGGAGGGGATGGATATAGAAAGGTTAAGATGTGGGAAGGAGAACAGCAGCGAGACCTGATACAGGAGGAAGTAAAATGTAGACAAATAACCAGGGGGTTTGGTGCTTCTCCTGATGAGATGGAACAGTTGTATCTGGTGGATATTTGGCTTTATTGAAGTTGTAGGCGGACAAGTCATTTCGGGAAGGGAATATTCCCTTCAGGTCTAAACAAAGGTGCTATAAAAACAAGTGTTTATTGGATGCATAAAGAATAAACACATGATCTCACATTTTTATCCCTTTCCTATAGATGGATATCTCTCTATCCAGATTTCATCTTATACAAAAGAGAACCAGCAGCCGCCTCCAAAAAAACATCAAAGAATCGATCCTCTTTATTCCACGGCCGTCACAACTGGTTATGGAATAAAGAGGATTTTTTTTCTTTGAAGTTTTTCTGGAGGAGAGCTGCTGATTTTTCTTTGTATTTGTTGGACCTTCAGCCCGGCCCGATCAGCGAGCACCCCCCCCCCCCACACCTGTGCTGCATCCACTTCTCTCCAAGCAGATTTCATCTGGACAATATTGATGTACAAAATGGCAGGATGGAAGGTGCTTTAGGGTAGGACATAAGTGAAAATGAGTGATTAGTATAAAACTAGACTGACCCTGTTTGAATACAAAGATTTGTGATTTCATTTATACCCACTGAAGGAAACTGCGACTTTTCAGACCCCTGAAGGGCAAGCAAGGTCAATTATCCTTTTATAGACCCTCCCAGACCTCATGGGTTCTGAGGCTCGGGAAATGATTGAGGTGTCCACACAACCTCCGGATATGGCACAACAACAAATCACAACCCTTATTATGAAACCAATATATAATAATATATTAATAAAGTCCAAATACTCTGATAGAACTACAAGTATGAGCAATTTGTATGTTTTTTTTTTTTTTTTTTTTTTACCTTATCTGTGGGCCTAATGGAAACAGGTCCACACCTTAAGATTTTTCCTGAACCGAATGGTTGATGGTTTCGTAGACATAAGACAAGGGGCATCATTAGCCAATCTAGAGAACTTGAACATTGATGGAACAATATTGGATTTTTTTTAAATTTGTTGATGGGCAAAACTGGGATTTTTAAAGAATTATAATGAAATCTTCAGATACAACATGTTTTATATATTATTCCCAAACACAATGTGGGAAATTCTCTAGAAAAGAGGACAAAAAAGCATGTGTAAAGTAGCAACATCACTTTATTGAAAAAATTGGACAACAGACAACATCAGCAAGACAAACAAAATATAAAACCATTTAAAAAGGAATGCACCCCAGTGCACCCATCAATCCAAGATCAACCGGAGCCCGACACCTGATAATGTTGGGTTATCCGAACCCGAGTCCCACAACACCCTCTCACAGCCCAAAACAATAATAAAAAATGACACAGATAGGGCATGTGTCTGCGGGGAAAAGCTGAATAGCTACACCTACATGTAATCCGGTCAGTGAATGAATGGGAAGGCACAAATGTGCAGGAATATCCTATGTACCTGAAAATGTAGTATGCAGTAACGGACCCATAAGGCAGAGTGCTCGGTTAATAATTACCATGAGGTGTGAGACGGTGGTGAGGACTCGGGACTGGTCGCCCCACGCGTTCCGCCGCGTATCGCAGCTTCTTCAGGGGTGTCCCACTGTTGTCAAACCCCAGCTATATGTACCTGTACAATATGCCGTAGATGTGTGACCGCTGTGTGGCACCCGGGAGCGTTGTCAGGGAGGAGCCTGCCACGGCGCGACGTCACTTCCGCTGACGCGGGCCGCCGCGCACGCGTACACGCTCTCAACCCGTATCCAGGCAACGCTCCGGTACTGCCGGTGAAGGGGTGAGTGCTCCGTGTTTCTGGACATAATACATATATATTGTGTCTGTATCAACGGATGTCAAGAATATCGGTTACGTGTGAAAATGAAAAAAATGAAAAAATATAAAAATAAAAATTAATAATTATATTGCATTCTGCAAGTGCAAAGGTGTGAATAAAATTTACATGTATTTACATGTAAATCACCATATATTAAAGTGCAATGTGCATATGTAGTGAGAACAGGAATATATATTTTAACAGTAACAAATGACAAGACACAGTATTAATTGCGGATGCAGTTATCCAGGCAACATCACATCCACACTCAAGCATATCCCAGCATGGGCCCATGCACACACATACACCACACACATCATCGCATGTAAGCAAGAATAATTCAAAATAATGACATAATATATACTAAATGCATGGATTACAAAAGCTCAAAGGTACTGGAGTTAGTCAGTATGGCCATACATATCTTAGCCTTAGTGAAGTCAGGCTACACTTAGGGGTAGGATCAGAGGTATTTGGAGGAGGCAATCTTGGATCAAGGCAGGCAGATGTGGAGGGATGGTGCTTGATGAATCGCTGTATGTGGTAAGAGAAAGGGGGAAAGGGCTCCCATAGGGTCAGATGCCAGATCTGCAGACGAGAATAACAGGACCACATATAATTTAATTTAAAGATGTCCAGAAAGGGGCGCTGTCGCCACCAAAAATGTGTGATGCTGAGGAAAATAACAGCCGTGAGGAAACTAGGAATATAGTGCTAATAACTGGAAATTGATGTCAATTGATGTTGCTACTTTACACATGCTTTTGTCCTCTTTGCTTAGATTTGTTTGCATGTGCGTAGCCCTATACGGGATGTTATATATAAACAAAAATCCCAATTTTGTTCACATGGAAATTCTCTAGAACTGATCACGGAGCAATATGACATGAAAACATTTTGTGGTGTTTTATTAGTTGCCAATGGAACGATGGGGAAACTTTTTTTTTTTTATTTTGACAACTAGGAGGGAAGAATTTGCAGAATTTCAAGAATGAGCAAGTGAGGGAAACTGTTGGGTAAACTACTGATTTGACTTTTTTTTTTTTTTTTTTAATTCCAAATGAAGTCTTAGTTCCATAACCAAAATTCCTAAAAATGAATATAAAAACAGATCAAGGAACTGATCGAGGAATTTTTGGAGGCCAATGGATATTGAAATTATTGTAGTAGATGTAATACAGAGCCGGGAATTACCTGTAAAATTTGTGAATTTTTGGGGAAAGTATTTCCACTAGTTTATCCCCATATAAGTTCACCTTGTCCGGGTCCAGTTTATGGGAATCTGTTGGGCAGAGTTTATATATCCAACCCCGACCCACATCTCCTCATCTCCAGGGGAAGAATGAATCTGCTACAATGTTATCTACTGGAGACAATAAGAACCGGGCGACTATTAGTAAGGAGAAAGACTTGCTGTAAAATCTCTAAGGGCGTTAAGATGGATCATTTGTGGTTAGGACCTGATACAGGAAAGACCCAGAGCTCCTCTATAATATTCATATGGCACCTACATGGATATTTTTTTAATTTTTTTTTAGACAAAAAATTGAATTAAAAATTCTAATAAAACAATCTAAAAACATTTGAGAATTTTCTCCAATACACAATGTAGGATATTTTCTAGCACAGACCATGGGGCAGTGCCACATTTTTAGGTCATTCATGAAAAAAATGTAGTGTTTTACTGGATGTCAATAGGGAACACCACTTATATAGATATATAGGGATTTATACCAACAGAGGGGAAAATGTGGGGAGTTCTGGAAGTGGCCAATGAGCAAGTGAAGGAAACTTTTGGGCAAACGACTTGGTTACCAAAATTCTTAAATTGGTAAAATGACCTTTTTATAAATTCCCAATTAGATCCAAGGCTGAATATAAAAAAGATCAAGTCCCTGATGCAGGAATGTTTGGAGATGCTGATGGATGTTGGGATGATGTTACCACATATCAGAGCAGTGCGTTGCCTGTAGGCCCGGCCTCTCATTGGCTTCTCCGGGTACCAGTGTCCGGTGTATTTTTTTGGAGAGTATTTCTAAGACCTTGTCTCCGAATATTTTGACCTTCACTGGGTCCAGTTTTGGGAATCTGTTGTCCAGAGTTTTTATATAACTTACCCCGGCCAACAGCTCCTCTCATCTCCAGGGGGACGAAAAAATATGCGGCCGTCTTATGTCAACTTTTTATTTTTTCATTTTTATAGATATTGGGGGAGGGGGCGGATTTAGAAAGGTTAAGACATGGAAAGGAGAACAGCAGCGAGGCCTGATACAGGAGGAAGTAAAATATAGATGAATAACCCGGTGGTTTGGCGCGCTCCTCCCCAATGAGACGGCAACGTTGTATTTGGTGTATATTTGGCTTTATTGTATTTGTAGGCGGACAACTCGTTTTGGGAATTAAATATTTACATTCAGGTCTAAACAAAGGGGCTAAAAATATAGGCAAGGGATAAAAATTTCTTAGATGGTATGAGATGTATCATACACTATATACAGATTTTTATCTTGGCTAAATCTCAGTTATGTTCTCTCCGTGTTTGCGTGGGTTTCCTCCGGGTCCTCCGGTTTTCTTCCACACTCCAGAACATACTGGTAGGTTGATTCTATTGTGAGCCCCATTGGGGACAGGGACTGATCAGGCAAACTTTGTGCCGCGCTGTATAAAGGGGGGGGGGGCAAGATATGACCATGTATTATAGTCCAGTGGGGAGAATTTTTCAGATTTTGCCCAATACAGGAAACGTGAACATTTTCATATTATTTTAGAATCATTGTTTATCTGAGAAGCTGATGGAACAATATTGGATTTTTACCGATGGACAAAACTGGGATTATTAAAGAATTACTGTAATCGCACAATATAAAAGTGTCCCGAACCCGACTCACCAGAGTTCACACAGGGATACCTACTCTATGGAGTCCCAGAATTTAGCCCTTAAGCTCCGCCCACTTCCACAAAATGGCGTCCTTACGCTAAATTCACTCCACAGAATCTCAGCCCCAGCCAATCCACTGCCACCACCCACGAGTTACTCACACAAAGGCCATATGCACCTCAACCACACAGACAATGCACCCTGATGATAACACGGCACATGCACTCACTACTTATACAATATTACAATGATAAATTCACACAGAACATGCAATCACTTACTACATGGACTATGCTAATAATGACCTCAATGACCCAACAGTAACGGGATTCCCTTCAGAGACTCAGATTCTTTAAGGCTACAAGCAGAGGCTTATTAAGAGTTAACACTTTAATTTATATAAAAAATGCAGTACACTCAAAGAATAAAATTGTCAGAGAAAATGAAAAAGATTAAAAACAATACACATACAGTTAGGGAAGAAGGAAACAAAAAACTCTTGCTAGTGGAATAGGAAGAAATACTTTGGCCTGTGGACAGGGCATAGACATCGATCCAGTCTTCTAGTGATATAGAGTCCCCCCAGACCCCATGTGGCTGCTTCACTCATTTAAACCCAGGGGAATTTTGCCCCCCACCCCTGGCTGTGATGTCACTGTGAGGGGGAGTTTTTTCTATCCCCCTCCCATTAGTGAGGTACTTTTTGGGTCTGGGTTTTTATCAAAACCCCATAAATTTTTGATTGGAAGATAGTACAATTGTGCCATGGCTTCCAACCCAATGCGTACGTTATACCCATTAACCCCATACCAAACTCGGGGTGCCTACTGTCAGGGGTGTTCTGCTATTGGCTGGCTTCCCCTGGAGCTAACATTCTGATTTTCACTCCAGGAGTGTGTAGACCCCATAACTGTCCTGTGTAACTGGGGACCCATAATTATGAATTATGCCCCAGTTATGGACAGCTATGATATTCCCTTTGTCTAAATTTGGAGGGAAAACCAAAGTCTGTGGGCTCGTTTCATCCCACACTTCCTGGAGTCCTCACTGGCCAAAGATGTCAATTCTGCCACTTAGGAAGACCATGTTCCTCTGATCATAGACTCCCTGGGGTGTTATAGACACACTGCCAGGCTCATCTTCCTGGCTGCTCTTAAAACAAATGGAGCCTAATGATTTATAACGGGCAGAATGAAACAACACAAAAGAGAGAATTAAAAACTCATAAAACAAACTTTGGAGGAGTAATATTATTATCACACCTCCCTCCAGAGATATGGCATGGGATTTTGATATTCTAATCAATATCCCAATCCATTGTCCCCGGCTCTCCCTGCCGTGACAACCCGTCCGCATTCCCATGTTCACTGCCCTTCTTGTGTTGAATGGTAAAGTCATATTGCTGTAGGCCTAGACTCCATCTCAGCAGCTTTCCGTTATCCCCAGATACCCGGTGAAGCCAACTGAGAGGGTTGTGGTCCGTTACCACGGTGAACTTTCGGCCATTTAAGTAGGGCTGTAGTTTCTATAGAGCCCACACAATGGCAAGGCATTCTTTTTCTATGGTGGCATAGGCCACCTCCCTGGGTAAGAGTTTCCTGCTTGGGTAAAGGATGGGGTGCTCATCTCCCTCTGGGTTGACCTGGCTGAGTACCGCACCCAAGCCATAGGCGCTGGCGTCAGTCTGGACTACGAATTGCGGCTGAAGTCTGGACTCTGAAATTGTAATACTGGAGAGCTAGTCAGAGCCAGAGCCACCATGGACCGCTCACAATCGGCAGTCCAGCTGACTACCTGTGGTAGTTTCTTTTTTGTGAGGTCTGTGAGGGGCTTGGCCAGGGTACTATAGTTAGGGACGAACTTACGGTAGTACCCAGCTGTTCCTAGAAATGACATCACCTGTTTCTTCGTTTTGGGGGTAGGCCAATTTGCAACTGCATCTTTCCCTAACTCCGGCTTAAGTGTCCCCCCACCTACCAGGTGTCCTAGGTATTGCACCTCAGACATGCCTATCTGACACTTCCCAGGCTTGATGGTGAGACCGGCTTCCTGGAGGTGCTTGAGCACCTGTGACATGTGTGTCAAGTGCTCCTCCCATGTCTGGCTAAACACTGCAATATCATCCAGGTATGCAGTTTGTTCACCAAGCGCTGGAATGTGGCAGGGGCATTCTTCATGCCAAAGGGCATGACTTTAAACTCTTATAGTCCAAAGGGGGTGATGAAGGCGGACTTTTCCTGCGCCTCCACTGTCATGGTAATCTGCCAATACCCCCTACTTAAATCCATGATGGTGATATACTGGGCTCTGGCGAGTTGATCCAAAAGCTTATCTATGCGAGGCAGTGGGTAAGCGTCAAACTGTGATGCTGTTCAGCTTCCTGTAGTCCACACAGAAGCGTGTGGTCTTGTCCTATTTGGGGACAAGCTCTACAGGTGATGCCCACGCACTTTGAGACTCTTGGATCATCCCCAGTCCCAGCATTTCCTCCACTTCCCTCTTAATGTCAGCCCTTACTTCTGTAGAAACACTATGCACCCTGTCTGGCTGGTGGGTGTTCGTTCCCCTGTGTCTACGTGATGAGAGGCTAGTGGGGTTTTCCTGGTTTACCGGTGAAAATGTCAAGGTATGGGTTTACTGTCTCTCAGCTGGGATTTCTGAGATCCAGACAGCTGGGCGCTGACTATGGCATCCTCAATGGCCTCCCTTTCTCTGTCCTCTGGTATGCTGCAAACTGGCAGGACGCACGTATCCCTATCATGATGAGCCTTGATCATGTTCACATGAAAAACCTTGTGCTTCTTGCGAACATGGTCGATCGTGACAACATAGTTCACGTCATTTAGGTGTTGATGAATGGGATACGGGCCTTCCCAAGCAGCGTGGAGTTTGTTTTGGGTAGTGGGGATCAGGACCCACACCTTCTGGCCCACCTCATACATTCTCTCCCTGACGTTCCTGTCATACCACCGATTCTGGTCGGCCTGGGCTTGAGTCAGGTTCTCCTGCACCATCCCTGTCAAGGCCTGCAGTCTGCCCCTGCACTTCAGATCATAGTCAACTATAGAGACCTTTGGTGACCCTAATTCTCCCTCCCATGACTCCTTCATGAGATCTAGTGGCCCCGTACCTTCCTGCCATAGAGAAGCTCAAAGTGAGAGAATCCAGTCGATGGAGGTGAGCTGGAATAAGATTTCTTTTCACTAGAATCCAGTCGATGCCTGCGGTACCTCTCTGTAAGCGAATAGCAGGTGTGGTAGAGAACGATCCCAGTCCTTTCCATAAGTATCCGCAAACGTCCGGGGCATCTGTTTGAGGGTCCCATTAAGCCGCTCAGAGGCCATTAGTCTGCGGGTGATGAGGACTGGCTACCAAGTACTGCACCTGTATTTTCTTAGAGGCACTGCATAAGGTGAGACATAAACTGGGTCCCCTGATCTGTAAGCATTTCTCTGGGGAACCCTACATGAGAGAATATAGTGAGGAGCGCATCTGCCACCTTGCCAGCCCTGATGGATGACAATGCCACGGCCTCTGGGTAATGTGTGGCATAATCCACAACCGTCAGAATGAAGCATTTACCCGAGCTGCTGGTGACGTTCACAGGGCCTACAATGTCACAGCAATCGTCTGGAAAGGCTCCTCAATTATGGGTAAAGGGACGAGGGGTGCTCGCTGGACCTGGCCGGCCTTCTCCACCCTTTGACATACTATACAGGAACTACAGTATTCCGCCACATCATTCCCCCTATTGGGCCAATAGAAATTCTGCTTGAGTCGACTTTTGGTTTTGCATAGTGGTATCTCGTGGGCAACTCTCAAAAGCTACTCCGGGAAAGGGTGAGGTACCACTAGTTGCCTATCAAGGGATACATCCTGCTGGGGTCAGTGTGAAGTCTGTCTATACAGCCAACCCTGGTCCCATGTAATACATTCCTTGTCCCCCTCCTCAGGGGCCTGACCAGCTCTATCATGTAGTTTATATAAACTAGAATCGGAGTGTAGGGCGTCCTGAAACTGGCGACGCTCTGGCTCTGTACTGGTTAACAGTTTAACCCTTTGACTGGTCTCAGCCACTGGTGACAGGCTGTCAGTCTGCTCCTGTTCCTCTGTAACCCAGACAGCAGGAGGTTCAGGACTCGGGCAACGGTGAGCTTCCTGAAGACTCCGACTGCGAGTTACAGCGGACACTGACACACCACACTCCAGCTTTTGGGGGAGAGCTGTGGGTGGTAGCATACTAACACTTAGTCACATTATTAACACAGTTAAGCGCTACATCATTACTATGTATACATTCACGGTCTATGGTATTTAAAGCTGGGTTAGACATGGGTAAATTGTTGCATCACATGATATAGTTGAAATGTGTAGCATCATTGTCAGTCTACAGTAGGCACAGTCCGAACAATATCAGATGTTAAGGGGTTTAACTCACGTGGGGCACCAGGGGGTGCCAGTGTCCTCATTGGCATCCTGAATTACATATCTAGAGACCAGATGCCCCAAGTCGGTCCCCAACAACACATTTTTATCAGTTACTCCCTACGTCTGTCATCCCTCTCCCCGCCCCCCCTCCATCCAGGTACACCCGGCCATGGGCAATGCAGGGGTGAGGCCTCCAACTCCAGCAACTGTAAGAGTCCTTCCTGGGATGAGATCCTACAGCTTGACAAGTAATGGGTGCACAAGGTTCCTCTCAGCACCGGTATCCCTCAACCCCTTTGTGACATTGTCACCCACAGTAACCTCCTGTAGGTTGTCACCAGCCACCCGCTTACTCCCACCCACAAACAAAACAGATGGTGAAGACTATGTTTTGCGCAAAGGGGTGGTCTTCCTCTTTTCTAGGCATGTAATGCTTATGTGCCCCAATCTGTTGCAAACAAAACACCTGCGTTGGTCTCCCGCTGGCTTAAATGAACAAGGGGATGCCCCAGAAGCTTTGTGGGCAACTGTAGAAGAGGTGACAGGGGGCTTACCCCCCCTCCAATCCTGCAGCTCCAGGCTTCCGTGCCTCGGGCACTCTGCTGGCAACAAACACATCTGCCAGCTGGGCAGCCTTTTCCATGGATTTTGGCTCCCGTTCTCCTATGAATTGTCGCACCTCCGCAGAACAGGTGTGAATAAATTGGTCCATGGTGATCAGGTCATCCATCTCCTCTAGGGTGGTCACACCCCATCCTCTGCACCATTTCACCAGGTTTAGCATTTCCTGGCAAACTCTGCATGACTAGTACGGAAAGGCTCTCTGTATACTTCTGGAGTGAGGATAAAACGCTGTATCAGAGCCTTTTGATAGCCTCCTAATCGTGCTCCACAGAGGCAGGTAAGGCTACAAACGCCTCCAGTGCTTTGCCTAGAAGTCCAGGGGTAAGGTATCGGCCCATCCAGCAGGCGGCAGTTGAAATTGCCTGCAGACCCTCTCAAATCCTTGCAAAAAGACATCCAGGTCCCCATCATTCTCCAGGACAGGAAAACGATCCAGACGGGGCCTAAAAGAAACACTGTCCATGGACTCACTCTGTGCTGATGGTGAAGTTCTTTGCTGTTGTTGGAGCTATATCTGGGCCATCCGAAGCTCATGCTCCCGCTCCGCTTGCCGTTCAGCAAACTCACGCTCTGCTTTGCGCTGCTGGGCTGCCTGTCTCTCCAGTTTTTGCATATACAGCTGCATCCTAAGGCTAAGATCAGTCACCGATCTGCTGCCCAGCCGGTTGCTGCAAGACCTTTCCTATCGGTTCTTCTGAGGCTGGAGTTCCCTGGTCCGGTTCCGCAGAAGGATGGGACTGCACATCAAACGCCACCAGCATTTGAATTATCTCCGCCTTGTTCTGGCCCGTTGGTATTAGCCCTCTCTCCGCACAGAGAGTCAGCAGATCAGCCTGGGATCTGTTTCTGTATACCTCTGCCATCGTAGCAGTGGTCTCGCTAAGCAAACAAAAGATATATAAGAGTGGGAGGGGAACTGTTATGCACGTATGTATATTGACTGACAAGTTTTTGAGTGCACGGAGTCTCTTGCTTGTGGACTGTAGTATTAGGAATACTCCAGCCCTTAAGAGAGGGTTAATTTCTCTTAATTGTGTTTTTTAGCAGTTCATCCTATCCACCTTTAACTTTTGTAAACACCTGAACATAACTTGAAAATGATAGCGGCACAAACAAAAAATTGAGCAGCGCAAACATAGCAGAATTGATTGGCACCAGTTTTGTTTGATTTGGGCAATGTGTGTGTGTGTGGGGGGGCTCTGGTTGACCACTGATGACCTCTGAAAAACTTTTATTAATATCTTAATAATGATAAGATTTCTGCTGCACAAACGGAGCACAAAAGTTTGACAACAATTTTGTTAGATTTGAACAAGGTGGGTGGGGGGGGGGCAGCTGCTCTGGAGTGTTATATCACCTGGGTAGCACTTTATAAAGAGTCTTTTGTATTGTAGTTGCAGAGAATAAGAGTTTTTGAGGATTATCCGGCATTCCCGTCCCCGGCTCCATGAATACGGAAGGTTTGTTACTCCATTACAGAGATTTCTATGTGTGGAGGAAATGCTTTCTATGCAGATATAAGATGTTGTTGTGTAAACATGTATCAGGTTTATGTAAATCTCTGAGTGTGCGGCTCCTTTCTTGATGTTGATGAGAGGAGATTGTCTTCTCCGAGTCTCTTTAGGTCTCTGTGCGATGAATAGAAGTTTATTCTGACCATAAGTGTTTGTATGTAAACGCCAGTAATCGTCAGCCTGAATGTAATGCAATTGTCTTTGATTCAGTTTAATCAAAACGCGATCATGTGACAGCGGGAGAATGATGTGGTTACACAGCCCCCCCCCCCTAGTTATGTTCTGCCCCCGTCATGTACACTACATAATTCTTCTCATCTTCTATTGCTGTGCTGCCTCCTAGTGGCTACATTAAGTTGTTACTTCATATCGTCCTGTAGGACCTGTGGTCACCTCATCCCCCTCCCTCCCAGCGCCCCCATGTGTATGTAAATTAGAGGGTGTGGCCTCACCTTTATTGAAGTTTTTGAAAATAAAGTTTTATAAACAAAAAAAAAACAAAACAATAGTGACATTTCTTTATAAACTTCTCACCGAAACCAATAACTGGAATCTGGAAAGTCACCCGAAGACTTTATGTATCCGACTCCAGGAAAACAAAGGAATAAGAGGATTTATCGTGAGGAAGATTTTCTAAATACTATTAGAATTCAACCTAAAAGATCTGGGGGGAAAGATAGATGGATAGATGGATGGATAGATAGATAGATAGATAGATAGGAGATAGATAGGAGATAGATAGATAGATAGAGAGATAGATAGAGAGATAGATAGATAGATAGATAGATAGATAGGAGATAGATAGGAGATAGATAGATAGGAGATAGATAGATAGGAGATAGATAGATAGGAGATAGATAGGAGATAGATAGATAGATAGGAGATAGATATGGAGAGAGAGATGGATATAGAGAGAGATGGATATAGAGAGAGATGGATATAGAGAGAGAGAGAGAGAGATGGATATATAATAGATAGAAGAGCGACACATGAGATACATTGTATCCGCTGGAGGCCTGGACCTATTACTCCTATTTCCGTGGTTTATTACAGGTGGATCATGTCCTGGATTGCGGCCGCTGGTCCTGTAGCTTCTTCTCTCTGGGTTTTGGTAGATATGAGGTAGATAGATGATAGATATGAGATAGATAGGAGATGGATATTATATAGATATAGGATAATACAGTAGATATCAGACAGGTGAGTCTCCAGTCATGGGAGGGGGGGGGGGGGGCAGGGGTTGTAGGGACACCTGTATGATGGGATGTTGTGGGTGGGGTCTGTAGTCAGTGAAAAGACATGTGATATGTAAATGAGATGACACAGTGTAGGCCCCGCCCTCTGCCCCCTGCCCTGATATAAGCCGGCTCCTGCCTCCCTCCTCCCTCACTCCTGGTGAAGACCCTGCACAGCGCACACCTACCTCCACCATCACCTGTAAGGTAAGTGACCCCCAGGCACCTCAGGTCTCACTGCAGACCATGGAAGGTTCTCTACATGGTTTATTTATTTCTTCTATTTTACTTTCTTTCTTGGAGGTTTTAATCTTTCAGTTATTTGTCTTGCATCACGGATCTATCTGTCTCATATCTATCTCTCTATCTCTCCATACATCTTATATGTAAGGGCAGCACCAGATTTATCTTTATTTCTATTCTAGTTTCTTAGACAGATGAATGTTGTTCATTTATTTTAATCTCAGTTTTGGTGCTGCTCTAGTATCGGGGTTTGGCTCTCGCTCTAGTATCGGGGTTTGGGCTCTCGCTCTACTATCGGGGTTGGGCCCTCGCTCTACTTTCGGGGTTGGGCCCTCGCTCTACTTTCGGGGTTTGGCTCTCGCTCTACTTTCGGGGTTTGGCTCTCGCTCTAGTATCGGGGTTTGGCTCTCGCTCTAGTATCGGGGTTTGGCTCTCGCTCTAGTATCGGGGTTTGGCTCTCGCTCTAGTATCGGGGTTTGGCTCTCGCTCTAGTATCGGGGTTTGGCTCTCGCTCTAGTATCGGGGTTTGGCTCTCGCTCTAGTATCGGGGTTTGGCTCTCGCTCTAGTATCGGGGTTTGGCTCTCGCTCTAGTATCGGGGTTGGGCTCTCGCTCTAGTATCGGGGTTTGGGCTCTCGCTCTAGTATCGGGGTTTGGGCTCTCGCTCTAGTATCGGGGTTTGGGCTCTCGCTCTAGTATCGGGGTTTGGGCTCTCACTCTCTGGGTGAATAATCCAATATATATATATCTTGTCACTTCCATCCACCAATTATCTATGGAGAAAGTTCTGGAACATTGTGTCTGCACATGGAAGTATTTTCTGGATTGCTGGGAGCGCTGACTCCTCCATTTGTATATATGTAAGGTCCAAGCCAGGACTTGTGGCCCCCAACCTTGCAAGGTTCACCCTGAGCTTTTTTGTATAGAGGAGCTCGGGGTCTTTCCTGTATCTGGTCCTGTTGCCGCTGTTCTTCTTCCCATATCTTATCCATCTTTCTAACTACCCTCCACCCCCATATCTTACAGAGATTTATATATTTTTCTCTTACTAAAATGTATGTTCTTGTTTTCCCCTGTAGATAGAAAATGGCCAAATATTCATTTATCCCCCTGGAGATGAGAGAGGAGCTGTTGGCCGGGGTGAGATATATGAGAACTTTGGCTAACAGATTCCGTAAATTGGACCCGGTGAAGGTCGAGAAATTTGGGGAACATCTGCTGGAAATAGTTTCAAAAAAATTCACAGGTCATTGGTTTCCGGAGGAGCCAATGAAGGATCGGGCCTACAGGTAACTTACTGCTCTGTATTATATGTGGTAAAATAATTGCAATATCCATCATCATCTTCAAAAATTCCTGGATTGGTTACTTGATAAAATTTTATACATAAACCCATCATGGATCATCATCTCTAGACAACCCCATGGATGTCCAGCAGGAACTTTTCTAACGTGTAATATTTGCCTATTTCAGATGTATCAGGGTCATCAGGAATGACCGGGAGGAGACCATCCTGGAGGCCTGCGTCCACAGTGGCCTTGACTACCAGGACCTGGACCTACCCAAGGAGATGACCATGTGGATCGATCCCTATGAAGTCTCCTGCCGGTGAGTAGTCCCTCTTTCTATAACACTCAGTAGGGTTGGAGGTATTTGGTTTCCAGTACTCGGGCCGTGTCCTCTAGTAGCCAGTACCCAGTAAAAAAAAAAAAAACTAAGTACTCGCCATCCAGTGCTCCTCTTCTATCATCAGCAGTAGCGTGACCCAGCTCCGTGTGAGGTCATAGTGTGCGCGTTGGCAGAGCGCACAAATCTGGGTCCCGCTACTGCTACAGATTGAAGAGGAGCTGAGATGGAGTTTATATTATGTGCTGGGGCAATGTACTGACTACCTATATACTGCAGGGGGGAGAGTGAGCTGCTGTATACCGGGCAGTGTGACCGGGACTTGGCCTTGGTGCTATGTTTCTGTATGAAGCTCGGTTCGAGTACTGTACTTATGTATTGGACTGAATACTGGTGCTGTATTTATAATAAGCTTTGTTCTGGTGAGGTATATATGTATATCACCATTATAATAATTCTTGATGGGCACAATATTATAATTTGGAAGACTCTGCACATTTTTATTAAAAGGGGGGCTCTAAATGTTTTAATTTGGGGGGAGCAATGTCTAAGTTAACTGGGACAGTTTATGCTAAAAATGATGGCCTATTGCACAACTTTTTGAGATTTTAACTGTACAAAGTATTACCTAGAAACTGTCCTGCCAGGACTAATGACCGTGTCTTGCATATCTTTCTATGAACAGATTGCATGAGTATAGCCGTCCGTACACGGTGGCCACCTTCGACCCAAGAAAGCCTCGTCATCCATTAGAAGAGGGGCAGGTGGCAGCTGGTTTCGGTCCAGCCACTCGCTCTACGCCCCCACTAGAGGATGACGGGTCTACACCGGGACAATGGAGCCAGAATGTGGAGGAAATATGGGAGAACCCTGTACCATTACAGGTGAGGAATGATTTACTTGCCCTCCTCTACACAGTCTGACAGTGGCGGGCACAGGGTGATGATGGTCAGGAGAGTGGGGTGCTGACACGCCGGAGGGTGTGGTGCAAGACTCTTGGGGTGGGGGTTTGGCTCTAGGCCCATGCAGGCTGATGACATGCTGGTGTGCAGAGTTATAAGTTCCTATAATTATGAT
This sequence comes from Engystomops pustulosus, assembly GCF_040894005.1. Taxonomy (NCBI): domain Eukaryota; kingdom Metazoa; phylum Chordata; class Amphibia; order Anura; family Leptodactylidae; genus Engystomops; species Engystomops pustulosus. The sequence goes on along the minus strand of NC_092416.1, from coordinate 7,789,440 downwards.
TTTTTTTTTTCTCTTCAGGCCCCCCGACCTGTCTTCAGGACTGCGTCGCCCCTCTGGATCCCCGGATGGAGGGCCCCACAGTTTTTTCGGAATTCCCCTGAAGTCCTTCAGCAAGGATTCTGGGTACAGGCCATGTGGGTTCCAAATCCTCATTGCCGAATAAGATAGTGGGGTCCCGGGGGGGGGGGGGGGGGGATGTGTGTGTATAGAGAGAGATAATTGTATCTGTAAATTTTTATATTGTAATAAAAATCTGGAAATAAATCTGCTGCTATGTCTTTAATGAAGGTAAGAGAGACCACACCCACTTGTATACTTACACCTGCTACCAGGAACAAGTGACCATGGGTCCTAAAACCCAGAACTAAATAATTCTGAGGGGAAAGAAGTAAAAATAGATGGAGTCTACATATATATGTAATGTACAAGATGTGTGTTTTATAGTGTAAACATGAGATGATTATGGAAGATTCAGATGTTATCAGTAGAGATGAGCGAACATACTCGCCCGAGCTTGATGCTGGTTGGAGCATTAGCGTACTCGAAACTGCTCGTTGCTCGGACAAGTATTTCGCCAGCTTGAGAAAATGGCATCTCCCGCCGTTTTGCTTTTTGGCGGCCAGAAACAGAGCCAATCACAAGCCAGGAGACTCTGCACTCCACCCAGCATGACATGGTACCCTTACACGTAGATAGCAGTGGTTGGCTGGCCAGATCAGGTGACCCTGGAATAGACTAGCCCCTGCCCGCGCTGCTCGGATCATTCTCTGTCTGGATGCCGCTAGGGAGAGAGCTGCTGCTGGTCAGGGAAAGCGTTAGGCTGTTCTATTAGAATAGTGTTAGGCAGGGCCGGTTCTAGAGAAAGTGGGGCCCTGGGCAAAACTAAAAGTGGGGCCCCAAAATAAAACTATTTTATGACCAGTCACAGTCAGTAAGAGGCTCCTTTAGTATGGTAAGAACAACCTGTAATATGGGAGAATTTTATAGGAGATAGATAAATGATAGGGAGATTTATGGGCAGCACGGTGGCTCAGTGGTGAGCACTACAGCCTTGCTGCGCTGGTCAACATCTGCAAAGATTTTGTATGTTCTCTCTGTGTCTGCGTGGGTTTCCTCCGGGTCCTCCGGTTTCTTCCCACACTCCAAAAAATTACTGGTAGGTTGATTAGACTGTGATGCCCATTGGGGAGAGGGACCGATATTTTCTGAAAGCAGACACTTGCCCCATTTTCAAAATTGCATCAAAGATTTTATAGACATAGGCGCCTTCATGCAATTTTGATTCAAATTGAAACATTTTATTAAAAATACTTAAAATTTGACTTTGATGGCAAAAAATTTGATCCAAACATGGACATTTGTAGAGTTCACAAACGTGCCCTATTGATATGTTCACATGAATAAATCCACATAATATCACTAACACTGTAATAACTAGAGATCTGCTTTTCAGCTAGACATTTTTACACAGTCACAACCTGCAAAATATATCAATAAAACAGAATAAAAAGTAAAGGCGCCATAAAACCTATAGAATTTTGAAAGCAGACAACCAGGTGATGCATTTGGCAATTAACATTCAAAATTTCCTCTAAAATATGTACAAATCCAGATACTTATATAAAGAAAATCTACTTTCCTAAAACAGTAAGATGTGAGGAGATCATACAGACCCCACACCAATATATTCACCAAAATATGCAGCAAATGGAACTGCAGAAAATTCACACAGATGTATCATTGTCTGTTCCTTAGACAATGGTAACCCAAATAAATAACTATATATCCATAAACCAAGCTAATGAGATAATAAAGTCACGTTTAGATGTCGCCATTGTATTATCCGCACAATAACAGAACCCTCCGCGCTTCATAAGAATGAGAGTGAGAACGTCATAACATGGGTGTAAGTAATGGAGGATGATGGGAAATAAAAACTTTATTCCAGGACATGTGTGTGTGTTTGCTGTTACATATAACTTTATGGACATGTTCTGGTCGCGGTGTAGTCACATTAGGCGAAGAGGATTGAATGTTCATCGTATCAGTCAATTTTCCCAACAAAAAATAACTATCACAAAATAAAAGAGAATAAGAGAGAAAGGGCCACATGTATCACTTTTGTGCGCCTAAGTGTAGTAGTTGCGCCTAAATTCTGCCGCACTGTTTTGCCAGAATTATCACAAGCTACAACCATCTGTGATAAGGTAATTTCCTGCCTCTTATTAATCACTTTACTTTAACACAGTTTAGGCGAAATTTTGGCGCAGTTTAGGCGCAATGTTAGATTCAGGCACTTACATGTGATCCTGCTACAAGCTCCTCTCTGCTTCTCCCACAGCCCAGAATGAAGATAACACTCACAGCAGCACCCAGGTGTGTGACACCCAGCACCCAGTAACCTCCTCAGCAGCACCCAGGTGTGTGACACCCAGCACCCAGTAACCTCCTCAGCAGCACCCAGGTGTGTGACACCCAGCACCCAGTGACCTCCTCAGCAGCACCCAGGTGTGTGACACCCTGCACCCAGTGACCTCCTCAGCAGCACCCAGGTGTGTGACACCCAGCACCCAGTGACCTCCTCAGCAGTGGCTTCTCCTGGAGGGGATCCCCCAGTGCTGGTCTCCTGCTGCACCCCTGTAATTCTGCACAGTATCCCCCTCAGATACACTGGTGATACTGTGCAGAATTACATGGGGGACACTTGTCAGTACTATGTGCAACATTCTGTAACAGTTCTCTTCTCTTGCTGTGAGCTCAGGATTCTGCAGAATGTTTTGTAAATAGAAGGTGATGAACTGTAAATAGAGTCTGCAGCTCCTGTCTGTAATGTATCTAATGTCTGTATTATATGTTCTAGTGCAGTGGTGGCGAACCTATGGCACGGGTGCCAGAGGTGGTACTCGGAGCCCTTTCTGTGGGCACCCAGGCCATCACTAGAGAGGACTCCAGGTAGTCCCAGACAGCCCAGGACTTGCTGTGCATAGAGCTATTTTAAAGTGACAGAGCTACCTGGGACTACTGGAGGAGTGGGAAGGTGTGGACAGATCTGGATTATCATAGTAGCTCCTGCTCCGGCCCTGACAATTCTTCCTGCGATTATGAATGAAAGATGTGACGGAGCAGGGAGTATAAATCACAAATAAAATTTCTGTGTTGGCACTTTGCGATAAATAAGTGGGTCTTGGTTGTAGGTTGGGCACTCCGTCTCTAAAAGGTTTGCCATCACTGTTCTAGTGTCTGCAGAGTATCTCATGTCTGTATTATATGTTCTAGTGCAGTGATGGCAAACCTTTTAGCCACGGAGTGCCCAAACTTTAACCAAAACCCACATATTTTTCGGAAAGTGCCAATGCGACAATTTAAGCAGTAACTTATTACCCCTGCTCTTTCACGGGTTTAAATTATATAGGCACCTGAGGACACCAATACAGTAGAAAGAAAGAGAAGAAGTTTGGATTATCATTGTAGCTTTCTTCTGGGGTCCTGGGCTGCCTGGGACTGCAAGAGGCCTTGAGTCCTGTCTGGCCAACTCTACCCTGGGGTAATGGCAAGGGTGCCCATAGAAAGGGCTCTGAGTGCCACCTCTGGCACCCGTGCCATAGGTTCGCCACCACTGTTCTAGTGTCTGCAGAGTATCTCATGTCTGTATGATCTGTTCTAGTGTCTGCAGAGTATCTCATGTCTGTATGATCTGTTCTAGTGTCTGCAGTGTCTGGCTGAGCTTTGCTGCTAGAAATGAGCTCTTCTGCAAAGGGGCTCAGTGCTTTCTTCTCAGTTAACGCCAGCTTCGGGCTGGAGTGTTTTTGCGCCCGATTTTGCGCCTAAATGAAAAGTCGCAAGTGATGAATATCATTAGGCACAGCAAAACATCTGGATTGCTAGGATAAATGAGGGAAAGCTGGTTATTTTTGCTGCGCAGCTAGTTTGGCATTTAGTCGCAAAAATGGCACAAAAACGGTGCGCCTGAATGAATAGGCGCAAAAACAACAGAAAAAAATGATTGATACATGTGGCCCAAAGTGTGTTCTTAGATTTGCATAGAGAAGGGTTAAAAACATGAATATTAGTTGATATTATCCATTCTCAAAATGTAGTAACATATAAAGTGAATATTTCCATTATCTGTGAGGTGCAGCAGCTCCTGTGTGCAGCAAATGCTCCCTGCAGCCTGATGGCTAAGAATCTGGATTGCGGGGGGGGGGGGGGGGTTAAGAGGGCTGTATCTCTGGTTCTGTGACTCATAGAACCTCACTTCTTTTTTCCTATGAAAGAAGAGAGTCTCCTCTTCTATATGAATCTAAATCTGTGTTTCTAAAATGTAGGAAAACGGAGATATTTATATATAAATATGTCACCTGATATTCTCACTTTAAACCTGAATATCTCTGGATCCATAGCACCTAGAAACAAAATTCAAGATTCATTTGAAAGAGATTCTCCCCTTTCTCCCTGGGGGCCCTGGGCAATTGCCACCTTTGCCTACCCATAGCGCCGGCCCTGGTGTTAGGCAGGAGTGATTGTACAAGAACCCAACAGCCCTTCTTAGGCCTACAATAGCGTTATATTTTCCTTTTTTTTGGTTTGCTTGTGGCTGGGCTTGCTGGCATTAGTAGTGCAGCTAGTGCCATATTGTGAGGAATTTGCAGGGAGACTTGTGTTTAGCTCTTAGTGACACGCATGTCCACCTCAAACACCGAAGTGGGACAATTTATTAGGGGTTTGATTAGAATTAGGCACAGTCTGCTGATTTATTTATTTTTTTACGTTTATTTCTCTTATAACTCAAAGTCATCTGGCACAGCACAAAATCCAGTTGTGTGCTGTCAGTGTAGGTTAGAAACTAGCCATAGCAATAGGATAGCATCGTTTTGTTTAAAAAAAAAAATTTGATGTTTACACTTTAATTTTGAAAATGTTTAACCCGAGGGCTAGGGGTAGAGGACGAGGGCGTGGACGTGGGCGTCCAACTACTGCAGGGGTCAGAGGCCGTGGTCCTGGGTGGGGTGAGACACCACCTGCTGATGAGGGAGCAGGGGAACGCCGCAGAGCTACACTCCATAGGTTCATCATGTCTCAAGTTACTGGGTAGAGCACCGTTGAGGCCAGAACAGTGCGAAGAAGTGATGTCGTGGATTGCGGACAATGCTTCTAGCCATTTGTCCACCAGTCAGTCTTCCACGCAGTCCACCCATGTCACCGAAATCAGCACTCCTCCAGCTCCTCCACCTCAGCCTCCTTCCCCCCAGTCTGCCCCCTCCCAGCAAAATTTGGCATTTGAACCGGCATACTCTGAGGAACTGTTTTCTGGACCCTTCCCACAGTCACAAACCACTTGTCCGGTTGCTGCTGAGCAATTTTCCGATGCCCAGGTTTTCCACCAGTCGCAGTCTGTGGGTGATGATGACATTATTGACGTAGTGGAAGAAGTGTGTAAAGAGGTGTCAGACGATGAGGAGACACGGTTGTCAGACAGTGGTGAAGTTGTTGTCAGGGCAGGAAGTCCGAGGGGGGAGCAGACTGAGGGATCGGAGGATGATGAGGTGACAGACCCAAGCTGGGTTGAGAGGCCGGGTGAACACAGTGCTTCTGAGACGGAGGCGAGTCCTATAGCAGAACAGGTTGGAAGAGGCAGTGGTGGGGCCAGACGGAGAGGCAGGGCCAGTGCTGGTGCATCAGCGCCAAATGTTGCCCATAGTCAAGCTCCCGTGGCGAGGGCTAGATTTTCAGAAGTCTGGAGGTTCTTTAAAGAAACACCGGATGACCGACGGACTGTGGTGTGCAACCTTTGCCAAACCAGGATCAGCAGGGGTTCCACCACTATTAGCTTAACTACCACCAGTATGCGCAGGCATCTAAATGCTAAACACCCCACTCAATGGCACCAAGCCCGTTCACCTCCGGCCGGGCACACCACTGCTCCTTCCCCTGTGTCATCTGCTAGTCAGCCCCCTGCCCAGGACCACGGCCCAAACACCTCCCGTGCGAAAACCCCATCTTCGCCTCCACTATCCTCCACAGCATCCACCAGCGTTCAGCTCTCCATACCCCAGACGCTGGAGCGCAAAAGGAAGTATAGCGCAACCCACCCACACGCCCAAGCCCTCAACGTCCACATCTCCAAGTTGCTTAGCCTTGAGATGCTGCCCTATAGGCTGGTAGAGACCGAGGCCTTTCAAAACCTCATGACGGCGGCCGCCCCTCGGTATTCGGTCCCCAGCCGCCACTACTTTTTCCGATGTGCCGTCCCAGCCCTGCACAAGCACGTGTCAGAGAACATCATCCGTGCCCTGACCAACGCAGTTTCTGACAAGGTCCACCTGACCACGGACACGTGGACGAGTACTGCCGGGCAGGGCCACCATATATCGCTGACGGCACATTGGGTTAACTTGGTGGAGGCTGGGACCGAGTCTGACCCTGGGGCTGCTCATATACTGCCGACGCCGAGGATTGCGGGGCCTACCTCGGTCCAGGTCTCAAAGGCCTACTATGCCTCCTCCTCCTCCACCTCCTCCTCCTCTGAATTACCATCCGTGGGCATGGTGCCATCAGTCGGTAGCTCTAGGCACAGCAGCAGTGCCGTCGCTAAGCGACAGCAGGCGGTGCTCAAACTGCTGAGCCTAGGCGATAAAAGGCACACAGCCCAAGAGCTATTACAGGGCATCACAGCGCAGACCGATCTGTGGCTGGCACCGCTGAACCTGAAGCCAGGCATGGTTGTGTGTGACAACGGCCGTAACCTGGTGGCGGCTCTGCAACTCGGCAGACTGACACATGTGCCATGCCTGACCCATGTGTTAAATCTCATAGTTCAGCGTTTCCTCAAGACATACCCCAATCTGTCTGATTTGCTCACGAAGGTGCGCCGCATCTGTGCGCATTTCAGGAAGTCCAGCACAGATGCTGCCACTCTCAGGGCAGCGCAGCGCCGCCTCCAACTGCCCGCTCACCGACTGTTGTGCGACGTGCCCACGAGGTGGAATTCAACATTAACCATGTTATCCAGAGTTTACCAGCAGCGCAGAGCGATTGTAGACTGCCAGATGTCAACTTCCACCAGAACTGGTAGTCAGGTCAGTCAGCTTCCTCAAGTCTACAATGAGGAGTGGACGTGGATGTCTGATATCTGTCAGGTGCTGAGTAACTTCGAGGAGTCAACACAGATGGTCAGTGGCGATGCCGCCATCATCAGCCTCACCATCCCGCTGCTTGGCCTGTTGAAAAACTCTCTGATCAGCATGAAGTCGGAAGCTTTGCGCTCGTCACAAGAGACTGGGGAAGAAGATTCCTTTGTTGATAGCCAAAGCACCCTTAGGTCTGTTTCTCAGCGCATATCGGAGGAGGTGGAGGAGGATGAGGAGGAAGAGGAGGAGAATGTTGGCGAGACACAAGAGGGGACCATTGTTGAGTCCTTCACTGTTCAGCGTGTATGGGCAGAAGAAGAAGAGTTGGAGGAGTTGGAGGAGGAGGAAATGGGCAGTCAGGCCAGTGAGGGGAGTGAATTCTTACGCGTTGGTACTCTGGCGCATATGGCAGATTTCATGCTAGGCTGCCTATCCCGTGACCCTCGCGTTCAAAGAATTTATTCCAGCACCGATTACTGGGTGTTCACTCTCCTGGACCCACGGTACAAGCAAAATCTTTCCACTCTCATCCCTGGAGAGGAAAGGAGTGTGAGAATGCATGAATACCAGCAGGCCCTGGTGCACAAGCTGAAACAGTATTTCCCTTCTGACAGCGCTAGCGGCAGAGGGCGTACTTCTGCGGGACAAGTAGCGAGGGAGAGTAGGCGAGCTTTACAAGGCCTTTGCCAGCTTTATGTCACCCCAGCAAGACACTGTCACCTGTCCCCAGTCTCGGCAGAGTAGGGCTGATCTTTACAGAAAGATGGTGAGGGAGTACGTAGCTGACCATACCATCGTCCTAAATGATCACACAGCTCCCTACAACTACTGGGTTTCAAAGCTGGACATGTGGCACGAACTGGCGCTGTACACCTTGGAGGTTCTTGCCTGGCCTGCCGCTAGCGTGTTGTCTGAGCGGGTTTTCAGTGCAGCTGGTGGCATCATCACCGATAAGCGTACACCCCTGTCGACTGACAGCGCTGACAGGCTGACGCTTATCAAGATGAATAAAGCCTGGATTTCTCCGGATTTTCATTCTCCACCAGGTGACAGAAGCTCAACCTGAATAATGTATGCACTCCTCCTCCTCATTGTTCTCCTTCTCCTCCTCTTTGTACACTAAAGCAGAGGAAACTGGCTATTTTTTGCCAGGGCCAACTGGCTCTAGCTATAGTACTCTATGTATTTAATTTTTCTGGAGGGCCACCTACCCGGTCCTCTGTTTTAAGCAATTTTTGGGAGTGCCACATACAGGCACTCAATCTATTTAATTTTTCTGGAGGACCACCTACCTGCTCCTCTGGTTTGAAAACTTTTTTGGACTGCCACATACAGGCACTATCCAAATTAAATTGTCTCCATAGCAGCCTCCACATGTCGTCTTTTAGCTGGCTCCACCGTTGTCTCCATTGCTACCTCCACACGTCATCGCCATAGCTGCCTCCAAAAGTCGTCCATATAGCTGCCTCCATACATGGTCTACTTATCAAACGAACTGTGTCAGGCAGAATTTTGGGTTGTTTTCATGGATTCCACATCAAACTTGTTAACTTTGTCGCCACCCTGCTGTGTAATCCACAAAATATACTGGCAAACTTTTATCATTTACCGATATTATTTCAGCGCTTCTTGCGCATCTGTTTACATTCCCCTCACCCGCCATATCCCAAACTTATAAGAGCGCTACTACACTTGATCTTATACAAAAGGTTCTTAGAAGTGCTGTTTGGGGAGTAGCCGAGAGACAGGGGCTTGGATTTGCGAAAGCTCGCCTGGCAGCGGAGCGCCAGCTCCATCTCAAGATCCAACTAACATAGTTTTAACTGCAGCACCTTTAATCTACTACCAGTTCACTGCCTCCATACATGGTCTCCTTATCAAACGAGCTGTGTCAGGCAGAATTTTGGGTTGTTTTCATGGATTCCACATCAAACTTGTTAACTTTGTCACCACCCTGCTGTGTAATCCACAAAATATACTGGCAAACTTTTATCATTTACCGATATTATTTCAGCGCTTCTTGCGCATCTGTTTACATTCCCCTCACCCGCCATATCCTAAACTTATAAGAACGCTACTACACTTGATCTCATACAAAAGGTTCTTAGAAGTGCTGTTTGGGGAGTAGCCGAGAGACAGGGGCTTGGATAGGCGAAAGCTCACCTGGCAGCGGAGCGCCAGCTCCATCCCAAGATCCAACTAACATAGTTTTAACTGCAGCACCTTTAATCTACTACTAGTTCACTGCCTCCATACATGGTCTCCTTATCAAACGAGCTGTGTCAGGCAGAATTTTCAGGTGTTTCACCAGATACATAGTGGAACGCGGCCCATCTGTCGCCGCCATGTTGTAGACCTGAAGTTGCAATCATAGCAGCGCAATATGGATGCCCCATACTGTCGCTCTTAACCATGGAACCATTTCCGTAAAAACAATTAAAAATAGAACCACTATGCTATTCCATTATTCCTAGGTGAAATATTCAAACGACTTGGCCTGATTTGAAAATTATAATTTTTTCAAAGTAAACGCTTCTGGCCCCCAGGCCCATTTTGGGTGGGGAGGAGCCGAGAGACAGGGGCTTGGACAGGCGAAAGCTCGTCTGGCAGTGGACCGCCAGCTCCATCCCAAGATTAGGCAGCCTCAGAGGCATCCATGCATGCTGCCCCTGCTGTTCCTCCACGATCCTCCACAGCGTCCATCAATGTCTCATTTCAACTCTCTATACCCCAGACGCTGGAGCACGAGAGGATATGCAGCACATCATCCCCTTATCAAACGAGCTGTGTCAGGCAGAATTTTCAGGTGTTTCACCAGATACATAGTGGAACTCGGCCCATCTGTCGCCGCCATGCTGGAGACCTGAAGTTGCAATCATAGCAGCGCAATATGAATGCCCCATACTGTCGCTCTTAATCATGGAAGTCGTCTCCATGGCTGCCTCCACATGTCGTCCCCTTACCAAAAGAGCTGTGTCAGGCTCATTTTTCGGGTGTTTCACCAGATACGTTATGGAACTTGGTCACTATGTCGCCACCATGCTGTGTTATCGACTAAATATACCGTCAAACTTTTGTTCACATAGGAAATCATTGCAGCGCTTCTTGCTCACCTCCTTTGGTTCCTCTCTGCCACCCATTGGTTTGAAGCCTGAGTCCATTTAGGGTATGTCGCCATGAGACTCTCTAGCCTGCCACTGCTGCCGCTGCCTCTGCATGCCGTCCCCTATAGTGTCAGGGTCAATTATTGGATGTTTTAGATGCTATCTAGCCTCATTCTGTCACTCTGTCATGGCCATGCTGTTGCCCATAATTTTGGCATAATGGTGCGATTAAGCAGCCTCAGAGGCATCCATGCATGCTGCCCCTGCTGTTTCCTGTCCATTTCCGTGGTGTTTCCATCATTTTCTGAGATTTCCGGGTGTTTGGCCAAGCTTCCCTGTGCAGACCCTTGGTCCCCTTGAAAAATGCACTCCAGCATTGGGAAAAGTTCGTCTCGAATAACGAGTACTCGAGCATTTTAGTGCTCGCTCATCTCTAGTTATCAGGAAAATTAATCCAAATAAAAGTTGTATTAAAAAAAAAATCCATAATTTAGATGAGATCTGGAGGCGCTGAGGGCATCCAATCCATAATATATTAAAGATCAAAAAAGTGTTTTTGGTAACAGATATTTACAATGCAGGACAGATGGATTTAGACGCTCTATTGTACCTACATCTATTAAAGGGGGTTTCACACGAAAGAAAATTCTGACATTTCAATCCACTAGTGATGTTATCACAATAAAGATAATTTTAACCCCTTACTTTTTAACGCCTATCACTCCCTAGGCTGCTCAGTGCAAAATCCCAGGGTGTGGGCAGGGCCTCTAAGCAGACACATTATGATCCATCTAGTTCTGTGGGGTGACAAATGTGGCTACATTATCAGAGTATTATCAGGTGTATATACACTTCCATCTGGCTTTTGACACTGTACTAACACACTGACACTTAGAAAGAGGCTAACAGACTTTTACACTGTGAGCTCTGCTACATATCACAGATATATGCCTGCCTCCCCCTTCCCCTGGATCACTTATCTCCTTGTAGTTTGCAGCCTCTTCTTCCTCCTAGGAGATTGTGAGCTGAGAGAATCAGTGTGAGCTCCGTGCAGGGGGCAGGGCTACATGCACACAGCAGAGAGACAAACTCTAAGATGGCGAACACCCAGCCCCAAGTCAGAAGTTACAGGGTCGTGTCTATGGGAAACTGGTATTGTGTACACCAGGATTGATAGACAGGTCAGTCTATCTGTGAAATGCTGGATTTTTTGTAAATAACAGTAACTTAGAGAATGTGTTATTTTGTTATCCTGAGAACACATAAGAAACTTGTCTTTGTAAGAGGAATACCCCTTTAATCGGGTGAATTTAATGTCCAGTAAGGAAGTGAATGTGTATATATTATTAATTATTAAAAGTCCCCTTTTTTTAAGTGATATACTCCTTCAAAATATGAGAAGGGTCTAATCTCCCCCTCAGACAAAAATTGTGATACATATTTAACCCCTAACCTTTTCCAAAACCCAGAATCCGGGATACTAAATAACTCTTTTATCTGATAATTTTCCCATAACTGTGTTTTTTCCCCAAAAAACGTGAATATTCAACATTTTCTTTACCTCTATCCAACATTTAAATAGTAACTTAGGTAATTCCTTCTCCTTCTGCCACTCTCTAACATCTCCACTACTGAATCCTTTGAAAACGGTGCATCCCTTAACACCCCCAAAATTGCCGGATTACCTTCCCATTTTACTAATCTACTAATTTGTGATGCAATAAAGTAACCCTTAAAGACTGGGACTCCCAATCCCCCTTCCTCCAGGGGGCGATATAGGTGACATATCTTCATGCAAACTTTTTTCCGTCCCCATATAAGGTCATTCAGCATTGCCTCGATGACCTTAAACATTGACTCCTCTATCCAGACTGGACTAGCTGCAAGAACAAATAAGATTTGTGGGAGGAGCGTCGTCTTGATAAGACCGATTTTATCTGCTCATGATAACGGTAACCTATCCCAGCAGTGCATTCTTTCTCTTTATAGCCTTCAATAGTGGCAACAAATTCATTTCCACAAACCTATCCAATTCTTTGGCCACTTGTATACCTAAATATCTGAAACTCTCGTCACAGATAGAGATCTCATAGTCTGCTAGTTCCCTTTTAACCTTCGAGTCCAAAGGGAGCAATTGCGACTTTGCCCAATTTATTTGAAGTCCTGACCATCCCCTGTATTCTTCTATCACCTCTATTACTCTAGGTACTGCCGAGACGCTATCTATAAACACAGCTGATCCTCCTTACCCCCGCACCCCCCTCCCATTATTCGCTGGTCGTCCCTTAGTAAAATTGCTAGTGGTTCAATATATAAAGCGTATAATAACGGAGATAGGGGGCACCCCTGCCTTGTCCCTCTAGATAATGTGAAAGGTTCAGAGCGGACCCCATTTATCCCCACCCTTGCAACCGGGGCAGTGTATAGTGCCTGTACCCAACCTATAAAGGCCGGCCCAAACCCGAATTGACTCAGAACTTCCCAAAGGAAGCTCCACTCCACCCTGTCAAACGCCTTTACCACGTCTAAAGACAGGATGGAGCGGAGCCCCCCCCCTCACCCATCTCTAACAGTCGGTGTATACAATTATTTAGTTTCCTTCCAGGGATAAACCCGTGTTCCTCGTGTATGATGGAGGCGATTACCCTCTGCAGCCTATTGGCTAGTAATCTCGCTATGATCTTTACGTCCGTGTTTAGAAGTGAAATGGGCCGATATGAACCCATTTCTAACTTATCCTTATCTTTTTTTGAAATCAAAACGATATCCGCCTCCATCATAGATCCGGGCAATCTACCAGTGATTTTAGATTCATTCAGAACCTCCAATAATAAGGGCAAGAGCTCTTCTCCGTATTTCCTATACAGGGCAAACGGAAATCCGCCTGTCCCCGGAGAGGAATCTTTTGTGCATCCTATTGCTGTCTCTCTCAATTCCCTCGATTGTTATTGGGGCGTCTGGCATTGGTATCTGTCCCTCGTCTAACTTGGGAAATTTAATTTTCCCCAGAAAATCTTCAGCGGACCGTCTTGTTGGTTCTAAGCTAGATTTATAGAGTTTCCTCATAGAAGATTTTAACCGGTTAAGGACCGGGCCCTTTCCCGTTTTTTCATTTCCATTTTTCACTCCCCAACTTCAAAAATCTATAACTTTATTATTTTTACAAAGCTATGTGACGGCTCGTTTTTTGCGAAACAAATTGCACTTCATAGTGATCGCATTGAATATTCCATGCCATGTACTGGGAAGCGGGCAAAAAATTCCAAATGCAGTGAAAATGGTGAAAAAACGCATTTGTGTCGTATTCTTGTGGGATTGGATATTACGGCTTTCACTTCACGCCACAAATGATGCATCTAATTTATTCTTTGGGTCAATACGATTACAGGGATACCAAATTTGTATGGGTTTTATAATGTTTTCATACATTTACAAAAATTAAAACCTCATGTACAAAATTATTTTTTTTTTATTTTGCCGTCTTCTTGTGCTTATAACTTTTCCATACTTCGTTGTATGGAGTTGAGGGTGGTGTCATCTTTTGCGACTTTTGATGATGTTTTCAATGATATTATTTTTAGGACTGTACGACCTTTTGATCACTTTTTATAGAATTTTTAAATTTTTTTTTAAATGGCAAAAAAGTTCCAGTTTTGACTTTGGACACGATTTTCCGTTACGGGGTTAAACGCAGTGAAAAACCGTTATCATATTTTGATAGATCGGGCATTTTCGGACGCGGCGATACCTGATGTGTTTATGATTTTTACTGTTTATTTATATTTATATCAGTTCTAGGGAAAGGGAAAGCTTTGCAGGCGGCGATCAGCAAGAAAACACCCGCGATCGGTCCCGGCACCGATCGCGGGTGTTACCGGTAAGCCTTTGCTGCAATATGCAGCAGAGACTTACCGGCTATGGAGAGGGCTCGGCCCATGAACCCTCTCCATGCATCGGAACGCGACCGCGGCCGTGAATACACAGCGGGCGGTCGCAAACCGGTTAAATTGTGCCCTTACCCGATGTGGTTCTTTTTCTATTGCCCCCTGGGCACTTCTGATAGCCGCAATATAGCCATTGTTTCTGGAGGCACACACCATCTGGGCTAAGATTTTCCCGCTTTCCCCCCTTCCGAGAAGAACTTTTGACCACGGAAGAACATTTTATGTTGGGCCTTAGTTGTCACAAACTCCGCATATTCGTTTTTAGCCTCCTCTAACCGCCTCTTATTAACATTGTCCAACCGATCTCCCAATTCCTGTTCAGCTGATTTGTATTGTTTATACAACTACTCCTCCTGTTGGCTATATTTACGTCTAGTTTCCCCTATCTCCTTCTTAAATATCCCCCTCAAATAAGCTTTGGGCGTATCCCATACTTCTGATTGGCCTGTTGTTCTTATATTTCCCTTCCAGAACTCGGCCAGCAGCCTTTTTACATCCGGATTATCTCCTAGAATAGAAAGACAATGTGAATTTAATCTAAAATTAAGATTCTTAGTTTCCACTTCGCCCATAGTTACCACCACCGGACCGTGATCAGAAATTACGATTGGTTCATACCTTATTCTGCTGATGCTAGAAACTAAGGAGGGGCTTACCAAGCAGTGATCTATCCTAGATAGCATATTATGGGGCAGATTTACTTACCCGGTCCATTCGCCATGCAGGGGCCGTTCTGTGCACTGGATTCGGGTCCGGCCGGGATTCATCAAGGTAGTTCCTCCGCCATCCACCAGGTGGCGCTGCTGCGCTGAAAAGCATCTGAACGTGCTGGTGTTCACCGACCCGGACCAAGTGAAGGTAAGCGCATCCCAAGCGACACATTTCTTTTTTTAAATGTCGCAGTTTTTCCGAATCCATCGGGTTTTTGCTTCGACCACGCCCCCCGATTTTCGTTGTGTGCATGCCAGCGCCGATGCGCCACAATCCGATCGCGTGCGCCAAAATCCCGGGGCAATACAGGGGAAATTGGCGCAAATCGGAAATATTCGGGTAACACATTGGGAAAACGCGAATCGGGCCCTTAGTAAATGACCCCCTATGTGTGTTATTATGTCAAACACTTTTTTAGCTCCGTGTTTAGATCGCCAAACATCCATTAAATTGAATTCCTCACAGAAAAGGGCGAGTTTAGAGACTGCAGTTCTTGGGCGATTATCCCGCTTCCCTTTCAGGTTAACACGGTCCAAACCCTCATCAAAGGTTGCATTAAGATCCCCCATTATGATCAATTGGAAATCCTCCTTCCCCTTCCTAAACTTCAAACACCTCTAGCGAAAAAGGGGGGGGGGGAATATACACACAGACCAGTAGAATTTTGTTACCGTATAGAGATCCACCCAAAAACACACATCTCCCCTCCCTATCAATTTGTTTACTCAAAATCTGAAAATCAATTTTCGAATGAACCAATATTGAAACCCCTCTCGTATAGATGCTACCAAACCAATGGAATTCTTTCCCCCCCCCCCCCCCCCCCCGTTTCTTCCTAACCCTGTTTCTGAGATCTGGCGTCAGATGGGTTTCTCTTAGGCATACAATGGCTCTAACTTTTCAGTTCAATTCAACCACTTTTTCAAATTCCCTGTTTCTCCAACCAATCAGAAGCCTCTTCTGATCTATCGAAGAACCAAGTTTTATCCTGATGAGTCTGGAAGGAAAAAGCAACGAGTGCTGTATCTTATCTTCCATGAACTGCTTTTTCACGCCCAGAAAGCTAATTCTAGCCTTTTGAGTTTCTTTACAAAAATCAGGGAATATAAAAACCTTTTGACCATTAATGAGAGTTGGTTCACGCCGTCTGCTGAGCCGCAGGATACAATCCCTGTCCCTGGAGTTAAACAATCTAATCAGAACCGCTCTAGGTCTAGTTCCCTATATCGGTTTCTTAAACGGTACCCGATGGGCCCTTTCTATCCCGAAGAAGGGGGAAAGCTCTTCTGATCCAAATGTTCCTGTCAAGCATTTTTGGATTTCCTCGCCACCCTCCCCCCCCCCCCCCCTGGATATCCTACAATCCTAAGATTGTTTCTTCTAGACCTATTCTCTAGGTTATTCAAAGATTTGTTATCACTTTTCAATCCCAGAATATCTTGTTTACCTCCCTTCACATCAGCTACTACCTTGGTTAAGCTCCTCTCTAATCGATTGTATAATCTCTCTTACTCCTCCCATTTGTGTATTTAGCGACTCCATAGAGACTTTAGTCTCTTTTACGGCTTCCAAAATTTTCCGCTAGGATAGAACCATTGCCTTGCACAGTGTCCTCATTCTGTAACACTGAAAATCTAGAAGCGTCCTGTGATACCTCCCCTCCTGTTTCCTCTCTGTCCTTCCCTGCTTGGCGTGGACGTGTAGGAGAAGCTTTCCACATCTTCTCCAGGCCCGTGGATTTCCTAGCCACATTTTTGGGAGGCATTAGAAGGCAATGAAATTGTGAAATTATGAGTGACTGGGACCCTTTATGCTGCATACACTCCTATAGACAGCTTTATAAGCACAGTTTCAGAGTAGAAAGTAAGGAATAGTCTTACGTCCCAGGGTGATGATGCTGAGTTCCTTATGGCGACCAGCTCACTGCCTCATAGGCCAAGTGGCACAGATTACCAGGATTGCACCCACCGCCGGTTAGGATCTCCAGAGTCCACCAAATCTTGAAGCACGCTGCCTGCTCCGTGCTCTCACCATGGGCAGGACAGCTCAATGAACGCCAGTTGTGGAGTCTCTGCACGATCCCCAGGAGTACAGGCTGGCCCGAGCTTATTCTCAGACCTCTCTGTTCCTCTCACAAGCAGAGAGGCTGACTAGCTGGAGAGATACCACCCTCCGGAGGGAAGTAGAAGGAGAAAAAAATGGCTCTGGCTCTCAGCTCCGGATCGCTCCCGTTCATCCCCTGCTCACACCAAGGGGTGCCGGGGACTAATGGAGCTCCGTTCCAAGCGGCTCCCACGGCGTGTTACCACCGCTGCGCTGGCCCGTTGTCACCTCTGCCCGACCTCTGCTCTCACCTAGAGGTGAGCTCCGAGATGCCAGGGACCCTGCGTGCTCCAAGCCCAAGCCGGTCAAGCCTGTTAGCGCCGGTCAGCGCTCATTCCACCCACGGTACGCGGCACCTCTCGCTCGCATGTAAGGGGGGAGGATCCTCAGGGAGGAAGTGGCAGTGACGTGCAGCTTCACATCACGCCGTCACACGCCGACACCTCCCACCATTAATGAATATAGAGGACGGGATGAAGCACAATCCAGAAGGTGG
The DNA here is from genome assembly GCF_040894005.1 of Engystomops pustulosus. Classification (NCBI taxonomy): domain Eukaryota; kingdom Metazoa; phylum Chordata; class Amphibia; order Anura; family Leptodactylidae; genus Engystomops; species Engystomops pustulosus. The sequence continues at coordinate 7,771,955 of NC_092416.1, read as the reverse complement.
TGACCATTATATGACATCTTATAACACTGGGGAATATTCTAGAGAAAACTGGATCCCACACGGAATGTGATCAATAATTCCCCAGATTTATTCCCACAAGATAAAGTCTTATGTCCCAGATTGACAATTTAATGCTACTAAATATTCATCATCTGCAGCAAGAGATTTCTAATGTTCCACCCAAAGACCAAACTTGTATAGACAGAAAAGGGAATAAAATAATGACTATTCTAACGGGACTATGAGGATTTATAGATGTAGAAAACTTATCGAATGGAAAAGATAAACCTGGAACTGGGAAAGATCCGGAGACCAGATGTTTGGGTCAGATCTAGAATTCATTATTTATTAATGTATCTTCTAATGGTTCTCCACAGAAAGTCCAAGAGACCGTAATCATCTTCTAACCGATCTCCACAGGAGGCTTATATGGATCAGACCCAGAGAAGTGGAGTAGGAGGAGAACCGGTGGAGGAGGCAGGAGACTTCTCACATGTATCTGATGCTCCTCATATATTGTCATACATTTACTTGTTTCGCCCACAGAATAATCACCACATGTCCTTCTGGCTGGTGTGGACTACACAAAGACTCTCATCAAAAGATTCCAGTCCCTTAGCGACATGAGAAGTAATAGTATGTCACATGTTGGCTGCGGGTGTCTGGAGCGGACCCAAGGGCTGAGCCTTCTCCATACAAGGGGGGCGTTTGCTGTATATTGCAGCAAACACCCACCGGTAACACCCACAGTATGTGCAGGCACCGGAGAAGCCAATGAGAGGCCGAGCCTAAAGGTAACTCACTGATCTGTATTATATGTGGTAAAATAATTCCAATATTGATCCATCAAATTCCTAGATCAGTTACTTCATAACTATTTTTATATTAACCCCTTAACGCCGAAGCCACTTTTCACCTTCCTGACACGGCCCTGTGTCACTATAAGTGGTTATAACTTCGGAACGCTTTAACATATCCAAGTGATTTTAAAATCGTTTTCTCGTGACACTTTGTACTTCAGGTTAGTTGAAAAATTTTGGTGGTATGTTTTGCATTTATTTATGAGAAAATCAGATATTTGGTGAAAATTTGGAAAAATTCTTGATTTTCGAACTTCAAAATGTTCTACTTTTTCCACACATAGTCATAACCGCAAAAATACCTAATAACTAACATTCACCGAATGCCTACTTTATGCGGACATGGATTTTTATGCATCCTCTTATTTTAGGGGGAAGCTGCGCCATTCAGAGCAGATTGTGCATTGTCACTCTTTATTGGCTGTACAATCTTTATTTTTTTGGCAATTTGGACATATTAGGGCTTATTTTTTGCGACATGAGATGCACTTTACAAATACTTCATTTTAGTGGGTCATTAGCTTATTGATGAGATTTTATTAACTCTTGAATGTATGGGTGAAAAGAAAATTGTCAATTTTGGTTAACTTTCTTTTGGTATTTTTGGGGGGTCGTTCCCCGTACACTAAAAATACTATATTATCTTTATTCTATGGATCACTACTATTAGGTTCCCTTAAAAAAAAAAAAATCACCTGTAAGGTACCGTATGTACTCGTGTATAAGCCGAGTTTTTCAGCACAAAAAATGTGCTGAAAAACGTCCCCTCGGCTTATACACGAGTCAGTCAGTCAAAATTACTTACTTAAATAAACTTATATACTCACCCTCCGGTGGTCCCGATGCGCAGCGCTGCTCCCCCGATGTCTGCGCGGCTCGTCTTCAGGCTTCTGCGCCCTTCTTCTGTCTTCTGCTGGGCGCCGCCATTCTTTTTCTCCCGGGCGGCGCCTAGCATGACGTCAGCAGCGGCGCAATATACTAGGCGCCGGCCCGGGAGAGAGCAATGGCGGCGCCCAGCAGAAGACAGAGGACGGGCGCAGAAGCCTGAAGACAAGCGGCGCGGACATGGGGGGAGCAGGGCTGCGCATCGGGGCCACCGGAGGGTGAGTATATAAGTTTATTTTTTTTCTTATGCTGGGGTGCTGTATACTACACAGGCCAGGCTGTATACTACACGGGGCAGGCTGTATACTACTGGGGTAGGCTGTATACTACTGGGGGCAGGCTGTATACTACTGGGGGCAGGCTGTATACTACACGGGGCAGGCTGTATACTACTGGGGGCAGGCTGTATACTACACGGGGCAGGCTGTACACTACTGGGGGCAGGCTGTATACTACACGGGGCAGGCTGTATACTACTGGGGTAGGCTGGGGTGCTGTATACTACACGGGGCAGGCTGTATACTACTGGGGACTGGCTGTATACTACAGGGGACTGGCTGTATACTACTGGGGGCAGGCTGTATACTACACGGGGCAGGCTGTATACTACACGGGGCTGGCTGTATACTACACGGGGCAGGCTAGGGTGCTGTATACTACACGGGGCAGGCTGGGGTGCTGTATACTACTGGGGGAAGGCTGTATACTACACGGGGCAGGCTGGGGTGCTGTATACTACTGGGGTGCTGTATACTACTGGGGACTGGCTGTATACTACTGGGGACAGGCTGTAAACTAGTGGGGGCAGTGCTGTATACTACTGGGGGCAGGCTGTATACTACTGGGGACTGGCTATATACTACTGGGGGCAGGCTGTATACTACTGGGGACTGGCTGTATACTACTGGGGGCAGGCTGAGGTGGCTGTATACTACTGGGGGCAGGCTGAGGTGGCTGTATACTACTGGGGGCAGGCTGAGGTGGCTGTATACTACTGGGGGCAGGCTGAGGTGGCTGTATACTACTGGGGGCAAGCTGTATACTACATGGGGCTGGCTGTATACTACTGGGGGCAGTGCTGTATACTACTATGGGCAAGCTGTATACTACTGGGGGCAGTGCTGTATACTACTGGGGGCAGGCTGTATACTACTGGGGGCAGGCTGTATACTACTGGGGGCAGGCTGTATACTACACGGGGCAGGCTGTATACTACACGGGGCAGGCTGTATACTACACGGGGCAGGCTGGGGTGCTGTATACTACACGGAGCAGGCTGTATACTACACGGGGCAGGCTAAGGTTCTGTATACTACTGGGGGAAGGCTGTATACTACACGGGGCAGGCTGGGGTGCTGTATACTACTGGGGGAAGGCTGTATACTACACGGGGCAGGCTGCGGTGCTGTATACTACTGGGGGAAGGCTGTATACTACACGGGGCAGGCTGGGGTGCTGTATACTACTGGGGGAAGGTTGTATACTACACGGGGCAGGCTGGGGTGCTGTATACTACTGGGGTGCTGTATACTACTGGGGACTGGCTGTATACTACTGGGGACAGGCTGTAAACTACTGGGGACAGTGCTGTAAACTACTGGGGGCAGTGCTGTATACTACTGGGGACAGGCTGTATACTACTGGGGACTGGCTGTATACTACTGGGGGCAGGCTGTATACTACTGAGGGCAAGCTGTATACTACTGGGGGCAGTGCTGTATACTACTGGGGGCAGTGCTGTATACTACTGGGGGCAGGCTGTATACTACTGGGGACTGGCTGTATACTACTGGGGGCAGGCTGTATACTACTGAGGGCAGGCTGTATACTACTGGGGACTGGCTGTATACTACAGGGGACTGGCTGTATACTAGTGGGGGCAGGCTGCATACTACTGGGGACTGGCTGTATACTACTGGGGACTGGCTGTATACTACTGGGGGCAGGTTGAGGTGGCTGTATACTACTGGGGGCAGGCTGAGGTGGCTGTATACTACTGGGGGCAGGCTGGGATGGCTGTATACTACCGGGGGCAAGCTGTATACTACCGGGGGCAAGCTGTATACTACATGGGGCTGGCTGTATACTACTGGGGGCAAGCTGGGCTGGCTGTATACTACTGGGGGCAGGCTGTATACTCTAGGGGGCTGGTTGGCTGTATACTGGGGGGGTCTGTGACCAATACATTTCCCACCCTCTGCTTATACTCGAGTCAATAGGTTTTCCCAGTTTTTGGTGGCAAAACTAGGGGCCTCGGCTTATACTCGAGTATATATGGTAAGTGACCCCCAAGCACCTCAGGTCTCACTGCAGACCATCTATCCTGTGCAGCTGCTCTGGAGTGTTATATCCCCTGGATACCACTTTATATAATGGGGCAGATTTACTTACCCGACCCATTTGCGATCCAGCGGCGCGTTCTCTGTGGTGGATTCGGGTCTTCCGGGGATTCACTAAGGCAGTTCCTCCGCCGTCCACCAGATATCACTGCTGCGCTGAAGTTCCCCGAAGCCCGCCGGAATGCACCATCCTATACCTGGTGAAGGTAAGCGAGAGTCCCGTGACACTTTTTTTTTTTTTAAATGCGGCGGTTTCTCCGAATCCGTCAGGTTTTCTTACGGCCACACCCCCCGATTTCCGCTGCGTGCATGCCAGCGCCGATGCGCCACAATCCGATCGAGTGCGCCAAAAACCCGGGGCAATACAGGGAAAATCGTCACAAATCGGAAATATTCGGGTAACGCGTCGGGAAAACGCGAATCGGGCCCTTAGTAAATGACCCCCAGAGTCTTTTGTATTGTAGTTGCAGAGAATAAGAGTTTTTGAGGATTATCCGGCATTCCCGTCCCCGGCTCCATGAATACGGAAGGTTTGTTACTCCATTACAGAGATTTCTATGTGTGGAGGAAATGCTTTATATGCAGATATAAGATGTTGTTGTGTAAACATGTATCAGGTTTATGTAAATCTCTGAGTGGGCGGCTCCTTTCTTGATGTTGATGAGAGGAGATTGTCTTCTCCGAGTCTCTTTAGGTCTCTGTGCGATGAATAGAAGTTTATTCTGACCATAAGTGTTTGTATGTAAACGCCAGTAATCGTCAGCCTGAATGTAATGCAATTGTCTTTGATTCAGTTTAATCAAAACGCGATCATGTGACAGCGGGAGAATGATGTGGTTACACAGCCCCCCCCCCTAGTTATGTTCTGCCCCGTCATGTACACTTCATAATTCTTCTCATCTTCTATTGCTGTGCTGCCTCCTAGTGGCTACATAAAGTTGTTACTTCATATCGTCCTGTAGGACCTGTGGTCACATGATCCTGGTGGCAGGTCCTTCTATTGGACAATGTAATTTTGTAATTTTCAATTGAATTAAAATTGCAGGAGCTTCCTCCTCAGTAGTTGTGGGGGTCACCTCATCCCCCTCGCTCCCAGCGCCCCCATGTGTATGTAAATGAGAGGGCGTGGCCTCACCTTTATTGAAGTTCTTGAAAATAAAGGGCCACATTTATCACTTTTGTGCGCCTAAGTGTAGTAGTTGCGCCTAAATTCGGGCGCACTGTTTTGCCAGAATTATCACAAGCTACAACCATCTGTGATAAGTATATTTTCTGCCTCTTATTAATCACTTTACTTTAACACAGTTTAGGCGCAGCTTAGGCGCAGTTTAGGTGTAATGTTAGATTCGGGCAGTTACATGTGATCCTGCTACAAGCTCCTCTCTGCTTCTCCCACATCCCAGCATGAAGATAACACTCACAGCAGCACCCAGGTGTGTGACACCCTGCACCCAGTGACCTCCTCAGCAGGGGCTTCTCCTGGAGGGGATCCCCCAGTGCTGGTCTCCTGCTGCACCCCTGTAATTCTGCACAGTATCCCCCTCAGATACTGTGCAGAATTACATGGGGGACACTTGTTTGTAGTATCTGCAAAATTCTGCAAACTTGTGCAAACTTCTCTTGCTCTTGCTGTGAGCTCAGGTTTTGCAGAATATTTTGTAAATAGAAGGTGATGAACTGTAAATAGAGTCTGCAGCTCCTGTCTGTAATGTATCTAATGTATCTATTATATGTTCCAGTGTCTGTAATGTATCTAATTGTATCTATTATATGTTCCAGTGTCTGGCTGAGCTTTGCCGCTAGAAATGAGCTCGTCTGCAAAGGGGCTCAGTGCTTTCTTCTCAGATAACACCACCTTCGAGCTGGAGTGTTTTTGCGCCTAAATGCAAAAGTCGCCCGTGATGAATATCATTAGGCGCAGCAAAACATCTGGAATTGAACGATAGATGAGGGAAAGGTGGTTATTTTAGCTGCGCGGCTAATTTGACGTTTAATCGCAAAAATGGCGCAAAAACGGTGCGCCTAAACGAAAAGGCGCAAAAACAACAGAAAAAACAAGTGATAAATGTGGCCCAAAGTTTTATAAACAAAGAAAAATACAATAAAGTGACATTTCTTTATAAACTTCTCACCGAAACCAATAACTGGAATCTGGAAAGTCACCCGAAGACTTTATGTATCCGACTCCAGGAAAACAAAGGAATAAGAGGATTTATCGTGAGGAAGATTTTCTAAATACTATTAGAATTCAACCTAAATCTGGGGGGAAAGATAGATATGACATACATAGGGCCACATTTATCACTTTTGTGCGCCTAAGTGTAGCAGTTGCGCCTAAATTCTGGCGCACTGTTTTGCTAGAATTATCACAAGCTACAACCAACTGTGATAAGGTAATTTCCTGCCTCTTATTAATCACTTTAGTTTAGGCGCAGTTAAGGCGCAATGTTAGATTCGGGCACTTACATGTGATCCTGCTACAAGCTCCTCTCTGCTTCTCCCACAGCCCAGAATGAAGATAACACTCACAGCAGCACCCAGGTGTGTGACACCCAGCACCCAGTGACCTCCTCAGCAGCACCCAGGTGTGTGACACCCAGCACCCAGTGACCTCCTCAGCAGCACCCAGGTGTGTGACACCCAGCACCCAGTGACCTCCTCAGCAGCACCCAGGTGTGTGACACCCTGCACCCAGTGACCTCCTCAGCAGTGGCTTCTCCTGGAGGGGATCCCCCAGTGCTGGTCTCCTGCTGCACCCCTGTAATTCTGCACAATATCCCCCTCAGATACTGTGCAGAATTACATGGGGGACACTTGTTTGTAGTATCTGCAAAATTCTGCAAGCTTCTGCAAACTTGTGCAAACTTGTGCAGAGTTCTCTTCTCTCTTGCTGTGAGCTCAGGTTTTGCAGAATATTTTGTAAATAGAAAGTGATGAAGTGTAAATAGTCTGCAGCTCCTGTCTGTAATGTATCTCATGTATCTATTATATGTTCTAGTGTCTGTAATGTATCTAATTGTATCTATTATATGTTCCAGTGTCTGGCTGAGCTCTGCTGCTAGTAATGAGCTCTTCTGCAAAGGGGCTCAGTGCTTTCTTCTCAGATAACGCCACCTTCGGGCTGGAGTGTTTTTGCGCCCGTTTTTGCGCCTAAATGCAAAAGTCGCCCGTGATGAATATCATTAGGCGCAGCAAAACATCTGGAATTGAATGATAGATGAGGGAAAGGTGGTTATTTTAGCTGCGCGGCTAATTTGACGTTTAATCGCAAAAATGGCGCAAAAACGGTGCGCCTAAACGAAAAGGCGCAAAAACAACAGAAAAAACAAGTGATAAATGTGGCCCATAGATAGATAGATAGATAGATAGGAGATAGATAGATAGATAGATAGATAGGAGATAGATAGATAGGAGATAGATAGATAGATAGATAGATAGATAGATAGATAGATATGAGATAGATAGATAGGAGATAGATAGATAGGAGATAGATAGATAGATAGACAGGAGATAGATAGATAGATAGATAGATAGATAGATAGATAGATAGATAGATAGGAGATAGATAGATAGGAGATAGATAGATAGGAGATAGATAGATAGGAGATAGATAGATAGATAGATAGATAGATAGATAGATAGATAGGAGATAGATAGATAGATAGATAGGAGATAGATAGATAGGAGATAGATAGATAGATAGATATATAGATAGATAGATAGGAGATAGATAGATAGATAGATAGGAGATAGATAGATAGATAGATAGGAGATAGATAGATAGATAGATAGATAGATATGAGATAGATAGATAGGAGATAGATAGATAGGAGATAGATAGATAGATAGATAGATAGATAGGAGATAGATAGGAGATAGATAGATAGATAGGAGATAGATAGGAGATAGATAGATAGGAGATAGATAGATAGATAGATAGGAGATAGATAGATAGGAGATAGATAGATAGATAGATAGATAGATAGGAGATAGATAGATAGGAGATATATAGATAGATAGATAGATAGATAGATAGATAGATAGATAGATAGGAGATAGATAGGAGATAGATAGATAGGAGATAGATAGATAGATAGGAGATAGATAGATAGGAGATAGATAGATAGATAGATAGATAGGAGATAGATAGATAGATAGATAGATAGATAGATAGATAGATAGATAGGAGATAGATAGGAGATAGATAGATAGGAGATAGATAGATAGATAGATAGATAGATAGATAGATAGGAGATAGATAGATAGATAGATAGATAGGAGATAGATAGATAGATAGGAGATAGATAGATAGATAGATAGGAGATAGATAGATAGATAGATAGATAGGAGATAGATAGATAGATAGATAGATAGGAGATAGATAGGAGATAGATAGATAGATAGGAGATAGATAGGAGATAGATAGATAGATAGGAGATAGATAGGAGATAGATAGATAGATAGATAGATAGATAGATAGATAGATAGATAGATAGATAGATAGGAGATAGATAGGAGATAGATAGATAGGAGATAGATAGATAGATAGATAGATAGATAGATAGATAGGAGATAGATAGATAGATAGATAGATAGATAGATATGAGATAGATAGATAGGAGATAGATAGATAGGAGATAGATAGATAGATAGATAGATAGATAGATAGATAGATAGGAGATAGATAGGAGATAGATAGATAGATAGATAGATAGATAGGAGATAGATAGGAGATAGATAGATAGGAGATAGATAGATAGATAGATAGGAGATAGATAGATAGGAGATAGATAGATAGATAGATAGATAGATAGATAGGAGATAGATAGATAGATAGATAGATAGATAGATAGATAGATAGGAGATAGATAGATAGGAGATAGATAGATAGATATGAGATAGATAGATAGGAGATAGATAGATAGGAGATAGATAGATAGATAGATAGATAGATAGATAGGAGATAGATAGGAGATAGATAGATAGATAGATAGATAGATAGATAGATAGATAGATAGATAGATAGGAGATAGATAGGAGATAGATAGGAGATAGATAGATAGATAGATAGATAGGAGATAGATAGATAGGAGATAGATAGATAGATAGATAGATAGGAGATAGATAGGAGATAGATAGGAGATAGATAGATAGGAGATAGATAGATAGATAGATAGATAGGAGATAGATAGATAGATAGATAGATAGATAGATAGATAGATAGATAGATAGGAGATAGATAGGAGATAGATAGATAGATAGATAGATAGATAGATAGATAGATAGGAGATAGATAGATAGATAGATAGATAGATAGATAGGAGATAGATAGATAGATAGATAGATAGGAGATAGATAGATAGATAGATAGATAGGAGATAGATAGATAGATAGATAGATAGGAGATAGATAGGAGATAGATAGATAGATAGATAGGAGATAGATAGGAGATAGATAGATAGATAGATAGATAGATAGATAGATAGATAGATAGGAGATAGATAGGAGATAGATAGATAGATAGATAGGAGATAGATAGGAGATAGATAGATAGGAGATAGATAGATAGATATATAGATAGATAGGAGATAGATAGATAGGAGATAGATAGATAGGGGATAGATAGGAGATAGATAGATAGATAGATAGGAGATAGATAGGAGATAGATAGGAGATAGATAGATAGATAGATAGATAGATAGATAGATAGATAGATAGGAGATAGATAGATAGATAGATGATAGATAGATAGGAGATAGATAGGAGATAGATAGATAGATAGGAGATAGATAGGAGATAGATAGGAGATAGATAGATAGATAGATAGATAGATAGATAGATAGATAGATAGATAAAAAATAGTAGAGCAGCACAGCCTTAGAGAAAAAGGAATGCGGGTGCTATCCAGGTACTCTTACCCAAAGAGTGTGAAACGTTTGAAACGTTGCGAGAGATGGAATAAAACCTCACCTTTTTTTCTTCATCCCTTGGGAGTGCTGCCGTTTTTTGTTTAGATAGATAGATAGATAGATAGATAGATAGATAGATATATAGATAGATAGGAGATAGATAGATAGATAGATAGATAGGAGATAGATAGATAGGAGATAGATAGATAGATAGATAGATAGATAGATAGATAGATAGATAGATAGATAGATATAGATAGATAGATAGGAGATAGATAGATAGATAGATATATAGATAGGAGATAGATAGATAGATAGATAGATAGATAGATATATAGATAGATAGATAGATAGATAGATAGATAGATAGATAGATAGATAGATAGGAGATAGATAGATAGATAGATAGATAGATAGATAGGAGATAGATAGATAGGAGATAGATAGATAGATTGATAGATAGATAGATAGATATGCAACATCCCCCACCGGGGCCTAGCCCTTGAGGTGAGGCCTGGAGTCAGCCGGGGCCCGCGGTACCGGAGTGGCTGGCGGTTGCGGCCTAAGCACGCTATTGTCACGGTGCTTGGTACGGGGGAACCGGAGGGCTGTCCTACAGCCTGGCAGGTCTCCAGCAGGGTGGTGTTGGCAAGAAAAGATGAGGGAGAGGCTGCTGTAGCGGATCTCCCTGGGGCAAACCCTTAATGTCCCGAGGGTGAGTCTCTGGGTGATGGACAGGGTGCCGGTGATGAAGGCAGCCGTATTAGCTGGGACCAGACGGAGACAGAAGTTGAAGAAAACAACTTACAGTTCTTTATTTGAACCGCAGGAACCGCAGCAAACGTGCCTTTAACAGGTAGATGGAGTGCTGAGATGTGAGTTGGAGGGAGCCTCAGGAGATAGTTCACCAGCCTGGATGTAGAGGGCAGGCTGGGAGGCAGCTGTGTCCTGGTAGGAAGCTTCAGCTTGTCCTGTAGGGCTTCAGGTATCACCTTTAAAGGTAAGATGATACCCCTTTTCCTCACTACACTAACTCTAATCTATTGCTCCACTCTTCAGAGGCAGGGGCTAGGCTCTTCCTGCTCTGGTATGGGCTAGACCAGTGATGGCTAACCTATGGCACTGGTGCCAGAGGTGGCACTCGGAGCCCTTTCTGTGGGCACTCAGGCCATCACCAGAGATGACTCCAGGTATCTTCCTGCAGTCCCAGACAGCCCAGGACTTGCTGTGCACAGAGCTATTTTAAAGTGACAGCTCAACCTGGGACTATTTTCTGCTTTATTGGTATCCTCAGGGGCTGGTATCAATGAAAACTGTGACAGAGAAGGGAGTATAAATCACAAATAAAATTTCTGTGTTGGCACTTTGCGATAAATAAGCGGGTCTTTGTTGTAGTTTGGGCACTCGATCTCTAAAACGTTCGCCATCACTGGGCTAGACAGAGATTACTCACTCACTCACTGATTCTCCTAGGATTCCACACTAGAATAATCATCTAATGTTCTGATCTGAGCTGAGCTCAGACTAAACTGTTCTCCAGAACATTCCTGGCCAGAGGTTTTATTACCTCCCTTTGGTCAGGTGGTGGCTGCTCCTCCAATCACATCTCAGCTTACAGAGCACAGGATGTAACACATATCATTGGATGACAGAATCTTACATTATACAAAATACTTAACCTCTGCCTTGCCAGGCAGGATTCACCACTGCAATATCCCTATGTCCTATCAGAACCATGTTGTGTAATGGGATTACATGCAGGTGGGACGTATTCGCAAACCCTACCTCGCCATTGCATCGGCGATGGTGTTGCATACCCCGGGGGCAATTGAAAGAGCCGCCCTCGGCTCGACTACCGATGGTTTGGGCACAGAGGGGGCTAAGGGCACTTCTAGGAAGTGCAGGCTATGTGAGGTGTAGGGACAAACCGCCCATGGTCCTGGAGACAGGCACCTGGGTTGGTGTCGGACTAAGACAAAAATATGTAGCTGTATGACAGTTGGTCGCTGACGCCATTAAACCGAACTGTACAGTAGGAAAGGTGTGGTGTCATGTCCTGTAATCCACTCCTTGCACCAAGGCCTGTATATTTGTTTTATCAACACTTCTTCCCTGGCGGCAATTATATAGTGTATATATGCATACATTGGCATATGTGACACAATAAAACATTGTACTACATAGAGACGGTCCGACACAGCCACACTACAACCTGAAAAGCCTATGAAAGGGTTAATGCAGACTACTGGCATACATGACAGTGTGCAAACAGGTTAATTCACATTGGCTTAGGAGCCCAATGGGTACACATCTTATAACATAACGTTACAGAAGTAGATAGGCTACTCAGGGTAGCACGGTAGCAAATGTCTCTTTTCCTGCAAAGAAAAGGCATGGAAGTGCAAACATAATGTCCGTACCTAAAAAGGAAGGCATTAAGTGCAAAATGATAATAAATTACATTGCAACTTTTCCTGGAGGTTGGCAAAAGTCTCTCAGAAGGTCTCTAGTAACAAAGTCCATCTTCTGGGTACAGCCCTTGAGGTGGGGAAAAGTGCAATGAAGAAGCAAAGGGTCTCCTCTATGTGCAGAGGGACAGAGTCCTTTGGTAGGGGTCTCTGCTGTGGCAGAGGAAGGGTGCTATCATAGCACATGACAATAATCAGTTCAAGGTATGTCTCTTGACTGAGATAAATAAGGGTGAGAGTCTCAGGAAAGTCTCTGGCTCTGTAGGGATAATGGAAATAAATATACAATATGTACAGTACCTGAAGTGGGCTACAGCCCTTCAGGGGTTACTCTGCATCTTCTTCGGTGGTAAGTACTTCGGTGTCAGAAAAACGTACCTGCCTCCTGCTTCTGCGTGTCACCAGCTGGTACTCCTGCAGGTACGCAGGAGCTTTACCTTTTGTCTCCCTTTGAGACCTTCGAAGTTCCGGCCTGGAGAAGATAACAACCTCCTCATCGTCGTCTTCTGATTCAGGCGCTGGAGTCGGAGTCTCAGCTGGCTCTGATGTTTCAGGGGTTGCAGACAGTGGAGCCGGATCATCCTCCACAGGCAGCAGTATTGGAGACTGCGGTGGGGATGATGGTCTCTGCGAGGTACCTCTTACTGGAGTGGAAACAAAACAGAATTGAGGCACAGTCACAAGTTCCAAGAAACTGGGGGTAGGCGAACACAAGGAGGTCTGTAAGTTGGGGGTCGAGGTGAGAGGTGTAGACATAGGGGCAAAAGGACGAAGACATCTCTTCAGCCGGTTCCTATGTACCCGGAGTGGTGGACGGTCTCCTCTTGAAATCTCGTAGACTTCAGGGGAGAGACTGTCCCTAACTAGGTATGGCTCACGCTCCCAACGCCCATCTAGCTTACTGGTAGGATGGTTGTTGCGCAGCCACACTCGATCTCCTGGGGCAAAAGGCTCAGCACAGGCATTACGATCGAAGTCCCTTTTTTGTTTCTCTCGGGCCTCTTCCAACCGCAGATCCACAACTTCTCTGGCATCCGCCAGGCGCCTCTGGTGTTCGTGAACCCAGTCAGTCTGAGGGAGTAAAGACTGGGAATCAGGGGACTCCATGTCCCAGGTCATATCAGCAGGGAGATGGCCGTGTCTCCCGAACATCAGATAATACGGGGTGTATCCTGTGGAGCAATGAGTGGTATTGTTGTACAGGTACACTAATTCGGGCAATAGTTTTGGCCAGTCAGCCCTTTTTGCAGGGGTCAGAGTCCTCAGCATATTGATTAGAGTCTGATTCATCTTTTCACAAAGCCCGTTGCCTTGGGGATGATAGGCTGTGGTCCTCAGCTTCTTGCAGCCATATAGAGTGCACAGCTCCTGGAAGACTTGGGACTCAAATGCTGTTCCTTGGTCTGTAAGGATCTGGTCCGGACAGCCATAGGGGAGGATGAAGCTCTTCCACAGGGCCGCTGCGGTAGTCCTTGCAGACAGATCTCTGACAGGTACTGCAACCACAAATTTGGTATAGTGGTCGATGATCGTAAGAGCATAACTGTGACCGGATCTGCTGGGCTCCAACTTCACGTGGTCCAATGCCAGGATCTCCAAGGGCCGTTGGCTCACAATGGGACGTAGAGGGGCCCTTTGATTGTGTCGCTCTCCTCGAGCGATGGCGCAGGCTGGGCATTCTCGACACCAGGCTTCAATGTCGGACTTCATGTTGACCCAGAAGAATCGCCTTCGGAGGGTGGCTTCAGTCTTCTGAGCGCCAAAGTGTCCGGACTGGTCATGGTACATTTCCAGTACTATCTTGGCGTCCCTCCTGGGAATCACAATCTGGTATAGCCAGTCATAAGTGATAGGGTCCAGAGTTCTTCTCTTTAGCAGACCCTGGTGCATGCTCAGAGTCTTTCTCTGGCGCCACAATTGAGACAGTTCTCCATCAGCTCTTCTGCGCCGGATTCTTTCAGGCACTCGCCCACTAGAGAGATAGTCCATTACTTCTCCTATGGCACGGCTATCAGCCTGAAGACTCATCCAGAGGTCCTTTTCCGCAGGGGGCTCTGACTCTTCTTGAGGAGTAGCTGGCGCTGCCTCTGTCGGTAGGGAGTAAACTCTCTGGGCATCTTGACGCACAAACCGGGCATAGAACGCTGGCATCTCCACATCTTCCCACTGAGCATCCGTGGAGGGTCCCTCCCACTGGTCAGGGAGACGGGACAGAGCGTCGGCGTTGTCATTGGTCTTACCAGCCCGGTACTTGATGGTAAAGCTGAAATTGGCAAGTCTGGAGGCCCACCGTTGTTCCAGTGCTCCAAGACGTGCGGTGTTCAGATGCGCCAAAGGATTATTGTCTGTGAAGACAGTGAAAGATGATGCAGCTAGGTAGTCCTTGAACTTTTCGGTCACAGCCCAGACTAACGCCAGAAACTCCAACTTGAAGGAACTGTAGTTCTGGTCGTTTTGCTCCGGTTCTCGGAGGGAACGGCTGGCGTAGGCTATGACCCTTTCAGTTCCGTTTTGGAGCTGGGATAATACCGCCCCTAGACCTTGCTTGCTGGCATCAGTGTATAGGGTGAAAGGCAGACTATAGTCTGGATATCCCAACACCGGGGGCTCAGTCAACCGTTGCTTGAGCATCTGGAAGGCAGCTTCTCGTTCGGCCGTCCACTCAATGGCTACTCGGGAACGTTGGCTCTCTTTTGGCAGGCCCCTTAGAAGCTCTTGCAGGGGAGCCGCCAGCTGGGCAAACTTCGGGATGAAACGCCTGTAATAACTGGCAAATCCCAGGAAGCTTTTGATGTCCCGTACGGTTGATGGGGTAGGCCAGTCGTGAACAGCTGCAATCTTCTCTGGATCTGGCTCAATTCCATGAGCGCTCACCACATGTCCCAGGTACTTGACGCTAGGTTGTAGCAGGTGGCACTTAGATGGCTTGACCTTCAACCCATGTTGGGTCAGGATTTGGAAGACTTCAGCCAGATGGTGGAGGTGGTCTTCATAAGTCTTGGAGTAGATGATGATGTCGTCCAAATATAGCAGGACGGTCTCGAAGTTGCGATGACCCAAACATCTCTCCATCAGCCGTTGAAATGTGCCTGGGGCGTTGCATAGCCCGAACGGCATGTTGTTGAACTCGAACAGGCCCATTGGGGTGGTGAAAGCCGTCTTCTCTCGGTCTTCTGGCGCCATGGCCACTTGCCAGTAGCCACTGGTCAGGTCCAGGGTAGAGAAGTAGGCAGCTGACCCTAGGGCTGCGAGGGATTCCTCGATTCGAGGCAGAGGATAGGCGTCCTTGTGGGTGATATTGTTGATTTTCCTATAGTCAACACAGAATCGAAGGGTTCCATCCTTCTTCTTCACAAGGACCAGCGGGGCAGCCCATGGGCTGCGACTCTCCCGGATAACGTTGGCTGTCTTCATCTCTTGTACCAGCTTCTTCACCTCTTGGTAACGGGCTGGAGGTATGGGCCGATATCGTTCCTTGATAGGAGGATGAGAGCCAGTAGGGATGGTGTGTTGGATCAGAGTAGTCTGCCCAAAATCCAGTGGGTGTTTGCTGAAGGCCTGGTGGTGCTTCATAACGACATCCAGGATACCTTGTACTTGGTCTGCAGGAGTAAAATCGTCGTCTCCAATATTGAGCTCAAGCCACCAGGATTGCTCGGCAGGCTCACCTTCAGCACTTTGCTTCACTTCCAACTGTTGGGAGGCAGACAGAGCGGTTTCCACCAAGTCTTCAGGATGCACACTGAAGAGAGTGGATACGGCTTGGTACTTTCTCAGATCCACTGGGGAGTCTCCCACATTTAGTAGTCGAATGGGTACTTGTCCTCGGGACACAGTGACTAGGCTCCTGGCGGCTAGAATGGGCAGGTCTTCATCCGCTGGTAGAGGTTCTACTATCGCCTGGTAGTCTTGACCTTGGACGCCCATGCAGGCTCGACACCATACTAACGTCTCAGTCCCAGGTTGAAGGCGGACAGGTTGGGGATCCTTGATCCGGGCTCTGCAGATTTCACCATTAGGGCCAGCGAACTTCTGTTGCGCCGCTAGAACCTGCATAGTCTCCTGAATTACCTTCCGGGAACCGTTGGGCACTGTTGGCAGGGAGTCGTGGAGAGCCTGCAGCACTTCAGGGTAGCAATTGCGGAGGACATTGGTACCCAGTACCAGGGAGAAGTTACCGTTTTCGGGCACACGTGTCACCACTACGCCCTGTCTGGTTAACTCAGTGTCTCCAATGGTTAGCGTGGGCTCCCAGTAGCCGCGGATGGGTACGGGTTTTCCGTTCGTAGCAATAATGTTCAAGTAAGCCTTGGGAGGCTGGATTAAGGATGCTTTTCCTCGGCACTTCTCGAAGGCAGCACTCCGGAGGGTGGTCACTTGAGATCCGGTATCAATTAAGGCCGGTAGGGTAACTCCATTGATGGTTACATGAACCATGGGGCGAGTCCCCACGAACCTGGGCATCCAGTTGGCATCTCGGGGACTTACAAGTTCTTCCCTTGGAGGTCGTCCCTTAGCTCCAAGGGTTTGTCGTTTAACTGACGACAATCATTCTCTTCATGCCCATATTTATGGCAGTAGCTGCACCGCTGACGGGGTTTCTTCTGACTCCAGGGGCTTAACGACTTCGCTTCTTTTGGGCGCTGTTTAGTCGGAGATTCACGAGGAGTAGCTGACCGTACCGGGTTCTCTGGAGGTTTCCTCCTCCTAGCGGAGACAGTTACTTCCAACTGGGTCAACCGATCGAGGATTTGATGCAGGGTGTCCGCCAGATTAGAGACCTGTCCTGCTAAGTCAGCAACTTCCGTAGCCGCAGGAGTAGGTGATGTCGACTGCATTGGATAGCAAGCTAGAGCAGATTCCTCCATTTCCACGGATTCAGGCTCTTTCTGCGGTCCAGTAGGCGGTCGGTCCCCTAGTATGTCAATGGCAATTTCCTTAAACTCAAGGAAGGAGGCCTGGGCATGTTGAGAAGAGATGATCTTCAGTTGACACCTTTGATTTCTATCAACAAGTCCATTAATAAATTGTTCCCTTAAGGTTTGATCAGAGGTTTCAGCGTCTTTGGGCTCAAGGCAGGTGATGGCCTTCCATGTCTCCTGTAGGGAGAGGGCAAAGTCTCGGAGGGACTCTTGGGGCTTCTGTCTTTTCCCGAAGAATTTCTGCTTCAACTCGGAGACAGTACACTTGTCAAAGGTATTGCGTAGCCTATCAAGAATCTGGACCACATTCTGACACTGTTCTCGGGGCCAAGACTTGACTTCCCGGAGAGTGGGTCCTTTCAACTGCCCGATGAGGATGCCCACTTTCTGTTCCTCTGTAAACGGACACAGGGCGAAGGTGGCTAACAATTTGTCTCTGAATTCAGAGAGAGTGTGTGATTCTCCCTCGTAGTGGGGTAACCAGGGGGCCCCCGGATAGTAGGGCATAGTCAGAGGCATCATGGTGGGAGTCCCAGGAACACTAGTTGTAGCAGGGCTGAAAGGACTCTCTGGAGGACTTAACATGCTCCGGTACCCTGAGGAGGGACCAGGGGACGGAACTTGCGCCAGTCCCGTATCTTCGTCCTGGGCGGACATGACTGGCCTAGCTGAGGGAAGTCTGTAGGGTTACACAATGTCCGTTGCTATGGGCGATGGCTAGAATGGGACGTGGGCACTTTAAGACACAGTCACTATTCCCTGGGAGGTGAGCCAATAACCTAGCGTCGGAAACAATCTCTACCCCCCTTTAACTTCCCCAGCGGTACTCACTCAGGATCAGCCGCGGTGACAGGACAGCTCCGGTGCATGAAGGACTCCGTTCCCGATGTCCGGCAGGCAGCAGGGGCTCGGTGATGCTCAGCGGTGTTCTCCTCCAGTCGCAGGACACGTGCGCCGGACTTCCGGATGAGGCGCACACTGTTGGCAGGCTTCAGGCGCGGCCTGCGCCGAAATCCAAGATGGCCGATTAACCCTCTTCGTTGCCGGCCGCACTCGCTCCAGCTCCTCCTCCACGGCAGTTCGCGCCACTCGCGCAGGGGGCGGAGCCTAGTGACGCCTCTGGAGTTCCCGCCAGTGAGGATTTGGCGGGCTGGAAATACTTGCTGCGCCACACGCCTATGAGGTAAATGCTTCAGGCGCAGCAGCGCCGGATGTAGCAGAGCTGACACAGTCCTTGCAGGAATTAACCTCTTGAGTGCTGGAGCGGCGCTCGACAGCACGTGGCAGCAGTATAAAGTTCAATGTAGAAACACACAAATACTTGGGCCTAAACCCGGATGGCAGCAGGGTTAGGCAGCACAGTCTTTTTCTTAATAAAGTACAGTCTTTAGTGCCAGGATAAGGCACAGAAGTATATATCCTGTGATTCGTGACGCCACTTGCAACATCCCCCACCGGGGCCTAGCCCTTGAGGTGCGGCCTGGAGACAGCCGGGGCCCGCGGTACCGGAGTGGCTGGCGGTTGCGGCCTAAGCACGCTATTGTCACGGTGCTTGGTACGGGGGAACCGGAGGGCTGTCCTACAGCCTGGCAGGTCTCCAGCAGGGTGGTGTTGGCAAGAAAAGATGAGGGAGAGGCTGCTGTAGCGGATCTCCCTGGGGCAAACCCTTAATGTCCCGAGGGTGAGTCTCTGGGTGATGGACAGGGTGCCGGTGATGAAGGCAGCCGTATTAGCTGGGACCAGACGGAGACAGAAGTTGAAGAAAACAACTTACAGTTCTTTATTTGAACCGCAGGAACCGCAGCAAACGTGCCTTTAACAGGTAGATGGAGTGCTGAGATGTGAGTTGGAGGGAGCCTCAGGAGATAGTTCACCAGCCTGGATGTAGAGGGCAGGCTGGGAGGCAGCTGTGTCCTGGTAGGAAGCTTCAGCTTGTCCTGTAGGGCTTCAGGTATCACCTTTAAAGGTAAGATGATACCCCTTTTCCTCACTACACTAACTCTAATCTATTGCTCCACTCTTCAGAGGCAGGGGCTAGGCTCTTCCTGCTCTGGTATGGGCTAGACAGAGATTACTCACTCACTGATTCTCCTAGGATTCCACACTAGAATAATCATCTAATGTTCTGATCTGAGCTGAGCTCAGACTAAACTGTTCTCCAGAACATTCCTGGCCAGAGGTTTTATTACCTCCCTTTGGTCAGGTGGTGGCTGCTCCTCCAATCACATCTCAGCTTACAGAGCACAGGATGTAACACATATCATTGGATGACAGAATCTTACATTATACAAAATACTTAACCTCTGCCTTGCCAGGCAGGATTCACCACTGCAATATCCCTATGTCCTATCAGAACCATGTTGTGTAATGGGATTACATGCAGGTGGGACGTATTCGCAAACCCTACCTCGCCATTGCATCGGCGATGGTGTTGCATACCCCGGGGGCAATTGAAAGAGCCGCCCTCGGCTCGACTACCGATGGTTTGGGCACAGAGGGGGCTAAGGGCACTTCTAGGAAGTGCAGGCTATGTGAGGTGTAGGGACAAACCGCCCATGGTCCTGGAGACAGGCACCTGGGTTGGTGTCGGACTAAGACAAAAATATGTAGCTGTATGACAGTTGGTCGCTGACGCCATTAAACCGAACTGTACAGTAGGAAAGGTGTGGTGTCATGTCCTGTAATCCACTCCTTGCACCAAGGCCTGTATATTTGTTTTATCAACACTTCTTCCCTGGCGGCAATTATATAGTGTATATATGCATACATTGGCATATGTGACACAATAAAACATTGTACTACATAGAGACGGTCCGACACAGCCACACTACAACCTGAAAAGCCTATGAAAGGGTTAATGCAGACTACTGGCATACATGACAGTGTGCAAACAGGTTAATTCACATTGGCTTAGGAGCCCAATGGGTACACATCTTATAACATAACGTTACAGAAGTAGATAGGCTACTCAGGGTAGCACGGTAGCAAATGTCTCTTTTCCTGCAAAGAAAAGGCAT
This sequence comes from Engystomops pustulosus, assembly GCF_040894005.1. Taxonomy (NCBI): domain Eukaryota; kingdom Metazoa; phylum Chordata; class Amphibia; order Anura; family Leptodactylidae; genus Engystomops; species Engystomops pustulosus. Next base: position 7,751,555 of record NC_092416.1, on the reverse strand, counting down.
GGAAGTGCAAACATAATGTCCGTACCTAAAAAGGAAGGCATTAAGTGCAAAATGATAATAAATTACATTGCAACTTTTCCTGGAGGTTGGCAAAAGTCTCTCAGAAGGTCTCTAGTAACAAAGTCCATCTTCTGGGTACAGCCCTTGAGGTGGGGAAAAGTGCAATGAAGAAGCAAAGGGTCTCCTCTATGTGCAGAGGGACAGAGTCCTTTGGTAGGGGTCTCTGCTGTGGCAGAGGAAGGGTGCTATCATAGCACATGACAATAATCAGTTCAAGGTATGTCTCTTGACTGAGATAAATAAGGGTGAGAGTCTCAGGAAAGTCTCTGGCTCTGTAGGGATAATGGAAATAAATATACAATATGTACAGTACCTGAAGTGGGCTACAGCCCTTCAGGGGTTACTCTGCATCTTCTTCGGTGGTAAGTACTTCGGTGTCAGAAAAACGTACCTGCCTCCTGCTTCTGCGTGTCACCAGCTGGTACTCCTGCAGGTACGCAGGAGCTTTACCTTTTGTCTCCCTTTGAGACCTTCGAAGTTCCGGCCTGGAGAAGATAACAACCTCCTCATCGTCGTCCTCTGATTCAGGCGCTGGAGTCGGAGTCTCAGCTGGCTCTGATGTTTCAGGGGTTGCAGACAGTGGAGCCGGATCATCCTCCACAGGCAGCAGTATTGGAGACTGCGGTGGGGATGATGGTCTCTGCGAGGTACCTCTTACTGGAGTGGAAACAAAACAGAATTGAGGCACAGTCACAAGTTCCAAGAAACTGGGGGTAGGCGAACACAAGGAGGTCTGTAAGTTGGGGGTCGAGGTGAGAGGTGTAGACATAGGGGCAAAAGGACGAAGACATCTCTTCAGCCGGTTCCTATGTACCCGGAGTGGTGGACGGTCTCCTCTTGAAATCTCGTAGACTTCAGGGGAGAGACTGTCCCTAACTAGGTATGGCTCACGCTCCCAACGCCCATCTAGCTTACTGGTAGGATGGTTGTTGCGCAGCCACACTCGATCTCCTGGGGCAAAAGGCTCAGCACAGGCATTACGATCGAAGTCCCTTTTTTGTTTCTCTCGGGCCTCTTCCAACCGCAGATCCACAACTTCTCTGGCATCCGCCAGGCGCCTCTGGTGTTCGTGAACCCAGTCAGTCTGAGGGAGTAAAGACTGGGAATCAGGGGACTCCATGTCCCAGGTCATATCAGCAGGGAGATGGCCGTGTCTCCCGAACATCAGATAATACGGGGTGTATCCTGTGGAGCAATGAGTGGTATTGTTGTACAGGTACACTAATTCGGGCAATAGTTTTGGCCAGTCAGCCCTTTTTGCAGGGGTCAGAGTCCTCAGCATATTGATTAGAGTCTGATTCATCTTTTCACAAAGCCCGTTGCCTTGGGGATGATAGGCTGTGGTCCTCAGCTTCTTGCAGCCATATAGAGTGCACAGCTCCTGGAAGACTTGGGACTCAAATGCTGTTCCTTGGTCTGTAAGGATCTGGTCCGGACAGCCATAGGGGAGGATGAAGCTCTTCCACAGGGCCGCTGCGGTAGTCCTTGCAGACAGATCTCTGACAGGTACTGCAACCACAAATTTGGTATAGTGGTCGATGATCGTAAGAGCATAACTGTGACCGGATCTGCTGGGCTCCAACTTCACGTGGTCCAATGCCAGGATCTCCAAGGGCCGTTGGCTCACAATGGGACGTAGAGGGGCCCTTTGATTGTGTCGCTCTCCTCGAGCGATGGCGCAGGCTGGGCATTCTCGACACCAGGCTTCAATGTCGGACTTCATGTTGACCCAGAAGAATCGCCTTCGGAGGGTGGCTTCAGTCTTCTGAGCGCCAAAGTGTCCGGACTGGTCATGGTACATTTCCAGTACTATCTTGGCGTCCCTCCTGGGAATCACAATCTGGTATAGCCAGTCATAAGTGATAGGGTCCAGAGTTCTTCTCTTTAGCAGACCCTGGTGCATGCTCAGAGTCTTTCTCTGGCGCCACAATTGAGACAGTTCTCCATCAGCTCTTCTGCGCCGGATTCTTTCAGGCACTCGCCCACTAGAGAGATAGTCCATTACTTCTCCTATGGCACGGCTATCAGCCTGAAGACTCATCCAGAGGTCCTTTTCCGCAGGGGGCTCTGACTCTTCTTGAGGAGTAGCTGGCGCTGCCTCTGTCGGTAGGGAGTAAACTCTCTGGGCATCTTGACGCACAAACCGGGCATAGAACGCTGGCATCTCCACATCTTCCCACTGAGCATCCGTGGAGGGTCCCTCCCACTGGTCAGGGAGACGGGACAGAGCGTCGGCGTTGTCATTGGTCTTACCAGCCCGGTACTTGATGGTAAAGCTGAAATTGGCAAGTCTGGAGGCCCACCGTTGTTCCAGTGCTCCAAGACGTGCGGTGTTCAGATGCGCCAAAGGATTATTGTCTGTGAAGACAGTGAAAGATGATGCAGCTAGGTAGTCCTTGAACTTTTCGGTCACAGCCCAGACTAACGCCAGAAACTCCAACTTGAAGGAACTGTAGTTCTGGTCGTTTTGCTCCGGTTCTCGGAGGGAACGGCTGGCGTAGGCTATGACCCTTTCAGTTCCGTTTTGGAGCTGGGATAATACCGCCCCTAGACCTTGCTTGCTGGCATCAGTGTATAGGGTGAAAGGCAGACTATAGTCTGGATATCCCAACACCGGGGGCTCAGTCAACCGTTGCTTGAGCATCTGGAAGGCAGCTTCTCGTTCGGCCGTCCACTCAATGGCTACTCGGGAACGTTGGCTCTCTTTTGGCAGGCCCCTTAGAAGCTCTTGCAGGGGAGCCGCCAGCTGGGCAAACTTCGGGATGAAACGCCTGTAATAACTGGCAAATCCCAGGAAGCTTTTGATGTCCCGTACGGTTGATGGGGTAGGCCAGTCGTGAACAGCTGCAATCTTCTCTGGATCTGGCTCAATTCCATGAGCGCTCACCACATGTCCCAGGTACTTGACGCTAGGTTGTAGCAGGTGGCACTTAGATGGCTTGACCTTCAACCCATGTTGGGTCAGGATTTGGAAGACTTCAGCCAGATGGTGGAGGTGGTCTTCATAAGTCTTGGAGTAGATGATGATGTCGTCCAAATATAGCAGGACGGTCTCGAAGTTGCGATGACCCAAACATCTCTCCATCAGCCGTTGAAATGTGCCTGGGGCGTTGCATAGCCCGAACGGCATGTTGTTGAACTCGAACAGGCCCATTGGGGTGGTGAAAGCCGTCTTCTCTCGGTCTTCTGGCGCCATGGCCACTTGCCAGTAGCCACTGGTCAGGTCCAGGGTAGAGAAGTAGGCAGCTGACCCTAGGGCTGCGAGGGATTCCTCGATTCGAGGCAGAGGATAGGCGTCCTTGTGGGTGATATTGTTGATTTTCCTATAGTCAACACAGAATCGAAGGGTTCCATCCTTCTTCTTCACAAGGACCAGCGGGGCAGCCCATGGGCTGCGACTCTCCCGGATAACGTTGGCTGTCTTCATCTCTTGTACCAGCTTCTTCACCTCTTGGTAACGGGCTGGAGGTATGGGCCGATATCGTTCCTTGATAGGAGGATGAGAGCCAGTAGGGATGGTGTGTTGGATCAGAGTAGTCTGCCCAAAATCCAGTGGGTGTTTGCTGAAGGCCTGGTGGTGCTTCATAACGACATCCAGGATACCTTGTACTTGGTCTGCAGGAGTAAAATCGTCGTCTCCAATATTGAGCTCAAGCCACCAGGATTGCTCGGCAGGCTCACCTTCAGCACTTTGCTTCACTTCCAACTGTTGGGAGGCAGACAGAGCGGTTTCCACCAAGTCTTCAGGATGCACACTGAAGAGAGTGGATACGGCTTGGTACTTTCTCAGATCCACTGGGGAGTCTCCCACATTTAGTAGTCGAATGGGTACTTGTCCTCGGGACACAGTGACTAGGCTCCTGGCGGCTAGAATGGGCAGGTCTTCATCCGCTGGTAGAGGTTCTACTATCGCCTGGTAGTCTTGACCTTGGACGCCCATGCAGGCTCGACACCATACTAACGTCTCAGTCCCAGGTTGAAGGCGGACAGGTTGGGGATCCTTGATCCGGGCTCTGCAGATTTCACCATTAGGGCCAGCGAACTTCTGTTGCGCCGCTAGAACCTGCATAGTCTCCTGAATTACCTTCCGGGAACCGTTGGGCACTGTTGGCAGGGAGTCGTGGAGAGCCTGCAGCACTTCAGGGTAGCAATTGCGGAGGACATTGGTACCCAGTACCAGGGAGAAGTTACCGTTTTCGGGCACACGTGTCACCACTACGCCCTGTCTGGTTAACTCAGTGTCTCCAATGGTTAGCGTGGGCTCCCAGTAGCCGCGGATGGGTACGGGTTTTCCGTTCGTAGCAATAATGTTCAAGTAAGCCTTGGGAGGCTGGATTAAGGATGCTTTTCCTCGGCACTTCTCGAAGGCAGCACTCCGGAGGGTGGTCACTTGAGATCCGGTATCAATTAAGGCCGGTAGGGTAACTCCATTGATGGTTACATGAACCATGGGGCGAGTCCCCACGAACCTGGGCATCCAGTTGGCATCTCGGGGACTTACAAGTTCTTCCCTTGGAGGTCGTCCCTTAGCTCCAAGGGTTTGTCGTTTAACTGACGACAATCATTCTCTTCATGCCCATATTTATGGCAGTAGCTGCACCGCTGACGGGGTTTCTTCTGACTCCAGGGGCTTAACGACTTCGCTTCTTTTGGGCGCTGTTTAGTCGGAGATTCACGAGGAGTAGCTGACCGTACCGGGTTCTCTGGAGGTTTCCTCCTCCTAGCGGAGACAGTTACTTCCAACTGGGTCAACCGATCGAGGATTTGATGCAGGGTGTCCGCCAGATTAGAGACCTGTCCTGCTAAGTCAGCAACTTCCGTAGCCGCAGGAGTAGGTGATGTCGACTGCATTGGATAGCAAGCTAGAGCAGATTCCTCCATTTCCACGGATTCAGGCTCTTTCTGCGGTCCAGTAGGCGGTCGGTCCCCTAGTATGTCAATGGCAATTTCCTTAAACTCAAGGAAGGAGGCCTGGGCATGTTGAGAAGAGATGATCTTCAGTTGACACCTTTGATTTCTATCAACAAGTCCATTAATAAATTGTTCCCTTAAGGTTTGATCAGAGGTTTCAGCGTCTTTGGGCTCAAGGCAGGTGATGGCCTTCCATGTCTCCTGTAGGGAGAGGGCAAAGTCTCGGAGGGACTCTTGGGGCTTCTGTCTTTTCCCGAAGAATTTCTGCTTCAACTCGGAGACAGTACACTTGTCAAAGGTATTGCGTAGCCTATCAAGAATCTGGACCACATTCTGACACTGTTCTCGGGGCCAAGACTTGACTTCCCGGAGAGTGGGTACTTTCAACTGCCCGATGAGGATGCCCACTTTCTGTTCCTCTGTAAACGGACACAGGGCGAAGGTGGCTAACAATTTGTCTCTGAATTCAGAGAGAGTGTGTGATTCTCCCTCGTAGTGGGGTAACCAGGGGGCCCCCGGATAGTAGGGCATAGTCAGAGGCATCATGGTGGGAGTCCCAGGAACACTAGTTGTAGCAGGGCTGAAAGGACTCTCTGGAGGACTTAACATGCTCCGGTACCCTGAGGAGGGACCAGGGGACGGAACTTGCGCCAGTCCCGTATCTTCGTCCTGGGCGGACATGACTGGCCTAGCTGAGGGAAGTCTGTAGGGTTACACAATGTCCGTTGCTATGGGCGATGGCTAGAATGGGACGTGGGCACTTTAAGACACAGTCACTATTCCCTGGGAGGTGAGCCAATAACCTAGCGTCGGAAACAATCTCTACCCCCCTTTAACTTCCCCAGCGGTACTCACTCAGGATCAGCCGCGGTGACAGGACAGCTCCGGTGCATGAAGGACTCCGTTCCCGATGTCCGGCAGGCAGCAGGGGCTCGGTGATGCTCAGCGGTGTTCTCCTCCAGTCGCAGGACACGTGCGCCGGACTTCCGGATGAGGCGCACACTGTTGGCAGGCTTCAGGCGCGGCCTGCGCCGAAATCCAAGATGGCCGATTAACCCTCTTCGTTGCCGGCCGCACTCGCTCCAGCTCCTCCTCCACGGCAGTTCGCGCCACTCGCGCAGGGGGCGGAGCCTAGTGACGCCTCTGGAGTTCCCGCCAGTGAGGATTTGGCGGGCTGGAAATACTTGCTGCGCCACACGCCTATGAGGTAAATGCTTCAGGCGCAGCAGCGCCGGATGTAGCAGAGCTGACACAGTCCTTGCAGGAATTAACCTCTTGAGTGCTGGAGCGGCGCTCGACAGCACGTGGCAGCAGTATAAAGTTCAATGTAGAAACACACAAATACTTGGGCCTAAACCCGGATGGCAGCAGGGTTAGGCAGCACAGTCTTTTTCTTAATAAAGTACAGTCTTTAGTGCCAGGATAAGGCACAGAAGTATATATCCTGTGATTCGTGACGCCACTTGCAACATCCCCCACCGGGGCCTAGCCCTTGAGGTGCGGCCTGGAGACAGCCGGGGCCCGCGGTACCGGAGTGGCTGGCGGTTGCGGCCTAAGCACGCTATTGTCACGGTGCTTGGTACGGGGGAACCGGAGGGCTGTCCTACAGCCTGGCAGGTCTCCAGCAGGGTGGTGTTGGCAAGAAAAGATGAGGGAGAGGCTGCTGTAGCGGATCTCCCTGGGGCAAACCCTTAATGTCCCGAGGGTGAGTCTCTGGGTGATGGACAGGGTGCCGGTGATGAAGGCAGCCGTATTAGCTGGGACCAGACGGAGACAGAAGTTGAAGAAAACAACTTACAGTTCTTTATTTGAACCGCAGGAACCGCAGCAAACGTGCCTTTAACAGGTAGGTAGGGTGCTGAGATGTGAGTTGGAGGGAGCCTCAGGAGATAGTTCACCAGCCTGGATGTAGAGGGCAGGCTGGGAGGCAGCTGTGTCCTGGTAGGAAGCTTCAGCTTGTCCTGTAGGGCTTCAGGTATCACCTTTAAAGGTAAGATGATACCCCTTTTCCTCACTACACTAACTCTAATCTATTGCTCCACTCTTCAGAGGCAGGGGCTAGGCTCTTCCTGCTCTGGTATGGGCTAGACAGAGATTACTCACTCACTGATTCTCCTAGGATTCCACACTAGAATAATCATCTAATGTTCTGATCTGAGCTGAGCTCAGACTAAACTGTTCTCCAGAACATTCCTGGCCAGAGGTTTTATTACCTCCCTTTGGTCAGGTGGTGGCTGCTCCTCCAATCACATCTCAGCTTACAGAGCACAGGATGTAACACATATCATTGGATGACAGAATCTTACATTATACAAAATACTTAACCTCTGCCTTGCCAGGCAGGATTCACCACTGCAATATCCCTATGTCCTATCAGAACCATGTTGTGTAATGGGATTACATGCAGGTGGGACGTATTCGCAAACCCTACCTCGCCATTGCATCGGCGAGGGTGTTGCAGATAGATATATAGATAGATAGATAGATAGATAGGAGATAGATAGATAGATAGATAGATAGATAGATAGATAGATAGATAGATATATAGATAGGAGATAGATAGATAGATAGATATATAGATAGATAGATAGATAGATAGATAGGAGATAGATAGATAGATAGATAGATAGGAGATAGATAGATAGGAGATAGATAGATAGGAGATAGATAGATAGATAGATAGATAGATAGGAGATAGATAGATAGATAGATAGGAGATAGATAGATAGATAGATAGGAGATAGATAGATAGATAGATAGATAGGAGATAGATAGATAGGAGACAGATAGATAGATAGATAGGAGATAGATAGATAGATAGATAGATAGGAGATAGATAGATAGATAGATAGATAGATAGATAGGAGATAGATAGATAGGAGACAGATAGATAGATAGATAGGAGACAGATAGATAGATAGATAGATAGATAGATAGATAGATAGATAGATAGATAGATAGATAGGAGATAGATAGATAGATAGATAGGAGATAGATAGATAGATAGATAGATAGATAGGAGATAGATAGATAGGAGATAGATAGATAGATAGATAGATAGATAGATAGATAGATAGATAGATATATAGATAGATATATAGATAGATAGATAGATAGATAGGAGATAGATAGATAGATAGGAGACAGATAGATAGATAGATAGATAGATAGGAGATAGATAGATAGATAGGAGATAGATAGATAGATAGATAGGAGATAGATAGATAGATAGGAGATAGATAGATAGGAGATAGATAGATAGATAGGAGATAGATAGATAGATAGATAGATAGATAGATAGATAGATAGATAGGAGATAGATAGATAGGAGATAGATAGATAGATAGGAGATAGATAGATAGATAGATAGATAGGAGATAGATAGATAGATAGATAGGAGATAGATAGATAGATAGATAGATAGATAGATAGATAGATAGATAGGAGATAGATAGATAGATAGATAGATATATAGATAGGAGATAGATAGATAGATATATAGATAGATAGATAGATAGATAGATATATAGATAGATAGATAGGAGATAGATAGATAGATAGGAGATAGATAGATAGGAGATAGATAGATAGGAGATAGATAGATAGATAGATAGATAGATATGCAACATCCCCCACCGGGGCCTAGCCCTTGAGGTGAGGCCTGGAGACAGCCGGGGCCCGCGGTACCGGAGTGGCTGGCGGTTGCGGCCTAAGCACGCTATTGTCACGGTGCTTGGTACAGGGGAACCGGAGGGCTGTCCTACAGCCTGGCAGGTCTCCAGCAGGGTGGTGTTGGCAAGAAAAGATGAGGGAGAGGCTGCTGTAGCGGATCTCCCTGGGGCAAACCCTTAATGTCCCGAGGGTGAGTCTCTGGGTGATGGACAGGGTGCCGGTGATGAAGGCAGCCGTATTAGCAGGGACCAGACGGAGACAGAAGTTGAAGAAAACAACTTACAGTTCTTTATTTGAACCGCAGGAACCGCAGCAAACGTGCCTTTAACAGGTAGATGGAGTGCTGAGATGTGAGTTGGAGGGAGCCTCAGGAGATAGTTCACCAGCCTGGATGTAGAGGGCAGGCTGGGAGGCAGCTGTGTCCTGGTAGGAAGCTTCAGCTTGTCCTGTAGGGCTTCAGGTATCACCCTTAAAGGTAAGATGATACCCCTTTTCCTCACTACACTAACTCTAATCTATTGCTCCACTCTTCAGAGGCAGGGGCTAGGCTCTTCCTGCTCTGGTATGGGCTAGACAGAGATTACTCACTCACTCACTGATTCTCCTAGGATTCCACACTAGAATAATCATCTAATGTTCTGATCTGAGCTGAGCTCAGACTAAACTGTTCTCCAGAACATTCCTGGCCAGAGGTTTTATTACCTCCCTTTGGTCAGGTGGTGGCTGCTCCTCCAATCACATCTCAGCTTACAGAGCACAGGATGTAACACATATCATTGGATGACAGAATCTTACATTATACAAAATACTTAACCTCTGCCTTGCCAGGCAGGATTCACCACTGCAATATCCCTATGTCCTATCAGAACCATGTTGTGTAATGGGATTACATGCAGGTGGGACGTATTCGCAAACCCTACCTCGCCATTGCATCGGCGAGGGTGTTGCAGATAGATATATAGATAGATAGATAGATAGATAGATAGATAGATAGATAGATAGATAGGAGATAGATAGATAGATAGATAGATATATAGATAGGAGATAGATAGATAGATAGATAGATAGATAGATAGATAGGAGATAGATAGATAGATAGGAGATAGATAGATAGGAGATAGATAGATAGGAGATAGATAGATAGATAGATAGATAGATAGATAGATAGATAAGAGATAGATAGATAGATAGATAGATAGGAGATAGATAGATAGATAGATAGATAGGAGATAGATAGATAGATAGATAGGAGATAGATAGATAGGAGACAGATAGATAGATAGATAGATAGATAGATAGATAGATAGATAGATAGATAGATAGGAGATAGATAGATAGATAGATAGATAGATAGATAGGAGATAGATAGATAGATAGATAGATAGATAGATAGATAGATAGATAGGAGATAGATAGATAGATAGATAGATAGATAGGAGATAGATAGATAGGAGATAGATAGATAGATAGATAGATAGGAGACAGATAGATAGATAGATAGATAGATAGATAGATAGATAGATAGATAGGAGATAGATAGATAGATAGATAGGAGATAGATAGATAGATAGATAGGAGATAGATAGATAGGAGATAGATAGATAGATAGATAGATAGATATATAGATAGATAGATAGATAGATAGGAGATAGATAGATAGATAGATAGATAGGAGATAGATAGATAGGAGATAGATAGATAGGAGATAGATAGATAGATAGATAGATAGATAGATAGATAGATAGATAGATAGATAGGAGATAGATAGATAGGAGATAGATAGATAGATAGGAGATAGATAGATAGATAGATAGATAGATAGATAGATAGGAGATAGATAGATAGATAGGAGACAGATAGATAGATAGATAGATAGATAGATAGGAGATAGATAGATAGATAGATAGATAGATAGGAGATAGATAGATAGGAGATAGATAGATAGATAGATAGATAGGAGATAGATAGATAGATAGATAGATAGGAGATAGATAGGAGATAGATAGATAGATAGATAGATAGATAGATAGATAGATAGATAGATAGATAGATAGATAGATAGATAGATAGATAGGAGATAGATAGATAGATAGGAGATAGATAGATAGGAGATAGATAGATAGATAGATAGATAGATATATAGATAGATAGATAGGAGATAGATAGATAGATAGATAGATAGATAGATAGATAGATAGATAGATAGGAGATAGATAGATAGATAGATAGATAGGAGATAGATAGATAGATAGATAGATAGATAGATAGATAGGAGATAGATAGATAGATAGATAGATAGATAGGAGATAGATAGATAGATAGGAGATAGATAGATAGATAGATAGATAGATAGGAGATAGATAGATAGATAGATAGGAGTTAGATAGATAGATATATAGATAGATAGATAGGAGATAGATAGATAGATAGATAGATAGATAGATAGGAGATAGATAGATAGATAGATAGATAGGAGATAGATAGATAGATAGATAGATAGATAGATAGATAGATAGATAGGAGATAGATAGATAGATATTAGATGGATGGATAGATAGATAGGAGATAGATGGATCTGGGGGACTATACATCTTTGTATTGAAAAACCTAAAGAATATTGAAGCAGCCAAACAATGTATCATCTTATTCCCCCAAGTATCTGGCGGATTCTTCGGCTGCTGCTTCATCACTTTGTACATTTTGGATATTGATGTGGACGGGTCCGGCCTTTCCACTAACATGAGACGATAGATAGATAGATAGATAGATAGATAGATAGATAGGAGATAGATAGATAGATAGATAGAAGAAAAAAATTACCTTTTGGAGTGCTGCCTCTTCCTAAACCTTACATTGCAGTCCCCCTGCCTGGGGACTTACGGACTTGCACCCACCGGAGTTGCTGTGCTGCTCTAAACTTTCCTTTTTCTACTACGTGGCATTGGAGCTTTTTGCACACAATTTTTGTATTTTTCATTTTTCACTTTGTTTACAAATTGTTTACACAATTGTTTACACCATGGATTTATGCTCGGGTGAACCATTCCATCTTTTCACCTATACCGAAGAAGACCAGGAGAGGATTGTACGGGAACTACAGAGTGACACCACCTTTTTGAACACACCAACGATACATGAACTTAAGAAACAATATGAACTACATATGAAAAAATTTACCTCTCTCCAATTACATCTTGCCACTTTGGGGGAATACCTCAAATCCAAACGCATCCCAAGGGGGATGCGGTCCAATGTCCGCCCGAATCTTTTTTCCCAGGATGTGTCTTTTTGCCTAAAATTTATGCATATTTCTAATAAGTACTCCATGGACCTTATCATGCTTAATATTGAGTACTTACAAACAGAAACTAAGAAATTGGAGACATTAATTACCGAGACACGGGATAAGTTAAAGGATGTCATGCCCACAGGAGAATTGAAAGACTTTCTCGAACTAACAGACAATAGAGTCTCTCATTTACGTAGTGAACAGGAACTTATCAAGAGAGCAAAATGGTCAAGAGACAATGACGATTATCGTGTTGGCAGAATCTACAATTGGCAAGGCACACACACGATCACTGCGGGGACCACGATGAAGGATTCACCTACCAAGAAAAAAAGACGGGGTCAACCCAAAAGAACACAGGAGAGTGACACTAATCCAATGTCCAGAGGAGATGCATCACAAGCGTCTTTTTTATTGGCCTGTCAGGACGGAGACGAACCCGGAGGGGCGGATGTCGCCACTACCGGAGAAGAAAGGCACAAAATGCCAAGGAACAGGACTCTACCACCGCGAGCTGTGAACAACAAGAAAAAGTCGACACAGTAGTGGTAAATATATCATCTAAAAAGTTATCCAATAATGAACTGTCCTTGTTACAAAAGGGTTTATCGTACTGTCCGTGCTCTAACACTGATTGGTTTCAGCTTGATGTGGATTTATTTAGACTGTACCGTAGTGTTGGTTTAAAATACTGGTTCCACAACCACCCTTTGATACCCAAGACATATGACAATCTTGACCCAAAACGCTTTAATTTACCCCACAGAAGTAATTTTTGTCCGAATGTAGAAAGCCCAGCCATTCTAGCATTTATAAATGCTGTGAAACATGATGTTGACATACTTAAACAAGAGAGAGGGAGTAATCTCATACAGGCCAATTTGAGCTCTGATGAGATCACAGCCCTTGACCGACTAGCCCGGGACAACAGTCTTACCATTAGGCCCGCGGATAAAGGCGGCGCAATTGTGGTTATGGATACATCGACGTACGTTACAGAAATTAGACGCCAATTGAATGACGACACAGTTTATAAACAGGTCAACATTGACCCTAAATTCGAACTTCAACGTCGAATTTCAGTTATTTTAGACTCTGCTAAAGACAAAGCAATCATTAGTGACAACATGCACAAATTCCTTACAGTCTCAAATCCCCGTACCACAATTTTGTATACACTGCCCAAAATACACAAGAATTTGGAAAACCCTCCGGGGAGACCGATTGTGTCAGGCAGGGACTCTATCACATCCAATATTGCCATTTTCTTGGACCAGGCTCTTAGAGAGCTCTCGACGAGGGGACAATCACACATTCGAGACACCACTGATTTTCTGTGCAAATTACGCCAACTTCATGTCACTGATACTTCTCAAATAACACTCGTCTCGTTTGACGTAGTCTCCTTATATACGTCAATCAACCACCAGATGGGTCTCAAGTGTGTCGAGAAACAACTTCAAAATTCTAGTTTCAACACACAGGAAACAGCTTTCATTCTTGAACTCTTAGGGCTGATTTTACATAACAATTACTTTCTGTTCGGTAATGATTTTTTTATGCAATTGAGGGGTGTGGCAATGGGGGCCAACATGGCCCCCACATACGCCAACATCGTCATGGCCACACTTGAGGAGGACTTCGTCTATGTGTCCCACCACTTCCAGCACGTCATGAGGTGGTGGCGATACATAGACGACGTCTTCCTCCTGTGGACAGGCAGTCTTGAACAATTGATGATCTTTCATGAATATCTGAACACGATCGACCAGGATATAAAGTTTACCATGGTCCAGTCAAAACATGTCTTACAATTCCTGGATGTATCAGTGGAGAATACACCCCAGGGAATTTCCACTGACGTTTTTGTTAAAACTACCGACAGAAACACAATACTACATTTTAACAGTAGTCATCCACGACCCATGATAAACTCACTTCCACTCAGTCAACTGTACAGGGTCAAACGCATCTCAAGTGACCAAGACAAACTAGAAAAGAACACTAATCAAATGCTGCTAAAATTTAAACACAGAGGATATCCGTCACGAGTCCTTAGGAAGAATAAGCAGACGTTAGATGCTAAAGACTGAGAAGAACTTTTAATGTCTAACCCCCGACCTGACAAACAACACAGGATTCCCTTTATTTCCACCTTCTGTGACACTAGCAATAGAATATCCACGATAATTAAGAAACATTGGAGGATCCTCACGAGTGACCCCACAGGGGTACCTGAATTTGACAACCCCCCAATTTTATCTTATAGGAGAGCTAGGAACATCAGAGACCGGCTAGTCAAAACTGATATAGGTCCAACAAAAACCTCTATACAAAGAGGTATTACTGGACTTACACGCAAAGGGTGTTACCCATGCCGATCCTGCGTCAACTGCTCTTATGCCATTAAAGGTGATATATTCACCCACAATGGTACCCAATACAGAATTAATTTTTTTCTTGACTGCAATAGTACCTTTGTTATTTATTTGCTGACATGCCCGTGTGACTTAAAATACGTTGGAGAGACAACGTTAGACTTTAAAACGAGATTCACACAACATAGGTACACCGTGAGAAAGAAAAGGAATGACTTACCTGTCAGCAGACACTTTCACGAG